>NW_022589762.1:2255765-2257287 GCF_004348235.1 Phoca vitulina
AGCTTAACCAACTGAGCCACCCAGGCCCCCAATTACTATTTTTTCTTAAAGACCATCTCGTACAAATCCTGTTACATTGCCATATTTGGGAAGTTTGGGAGAACAAATGGGATGAAATTTTACGATCCTACATGGAGATAATTTTAACAGCAAGAATAAAAGTTCTGGCTTTTCTTTTTTATTGCAAAAAAATAGCATATCATCTGTAATGAAAAATTCTAGAGAGCCTTTCAGGAAAAACTAAAATATTTAAAAAATTTTAGGAGTACCTATTTTTATTATTATAAAATGAGCATCTTTATTGCCCAGATGAAGCCATCTTCATAAAATCTATGACACTGAAAATATTTAAGAGCCTGATAGAGAAGTAAGGTTGCTCACATGTCTAAATTCCTCTTATGGAAAACAGGCATTAGGAAAAGGTAGGAGAAATTAAAACAAAGAGAAAGAACTTCTAAGCCAACTTGGCCAGATTCCATAAAATGACACAATCAGGGACAGGCTGAGGACTGGCCAGGTGAGGCCTCGGGGCTCTTGCCCTCTTGGTGCTCAACAGTCTGGCCTCGGGGAATCCATGCCTGGATCTGAGGAGCAGTGGTGCAGGCGCGGAATAAAAATGTGGAAGGTAGAAGGTGGATATCCCCTATGGCTACTTCTACCAAGCTGTAGTCACTGGACGGGGCACGGCTTTATTAGCTCAGTGATACAGAGGTCATTTTGGGTTAGAGAATGAGAGAAAAGAAAGGAAAACCTTCTGGAACTCAGGGCCCAGCCAGGAAGCAAATCACCGTTTGCGGCACCATTCATGAAGGTCTTATAAAAGCAGAAAATCTCCCCAGGCAGCTTTATGGACATCGTAGCTCAAATATGCCACCATTAGTGACCATACCGAATGCAGATTCAGCGACGGCAACCCAAGTAAGGAAAAGAGGTCGCAGCAGCAGGAATAGAGAGCCTGTATCCCTCCAAATGGAGCCGAGGAGGAGAAAACACAGGGCAGGCCGAGGAGCCAGATCAAGGCAGCTGACATGACATCGAGGGCAAGCATAAACTATTTTAACGACCAGCAGCTCCAACAGATGGTCGTTAGAAGGAACGACTGGCAGCCTCCGAGACCAGCTCTCCTGAACCAGCACGTATCTCCAAGAAGACAGGCCCTCTTTCTTTGGTTGTTGGAGTCTGACTTGAGACAAAACTTCCAACTCACAGGCCACCGGGCTGGCCTGCGGTGAACTGTGACTGAGGACGTGATGGAAGGTGACAGCACCGGGTGCCTGACCCCGTCCTGCTCAGACAGGTCGCTGTTTGACTGCCCCACCCCCCACAGCCATCCTCGTCTCCAGCTGTATGCTCCTGCTGTATGTATGCTCCAGCTGTATGCTCCCGCTATATGTATGCTCCAGCTGCATGCTCCTGCTGTATGTATGCTCCACCTGTATGCTCCCGCTATATGTATGCTCCAGCTGCATGCTCCCGCTATACGTATGCTCCAGCTCTATGCTCCTGCTGTATGCTCCTGCTG
>NW_022589762.1:2257297-2294985 GCF_004348235.1 Phoca vitulina
GCTATACGTATGCTCCAGCTCTATGCTCCTGCTGTATGCTCCTGCTGTATATATGCTCTAGCTGTATGCTCCCGCTATATGTATGCTCCAGCTGCATGCTCCCGCTATATGTATGCTCCAGCTCTATGCTCCTGCTGTATGCTCCCGCTGTATGTATGCTCCAGCTGTATGTTCCCGCTATATGTATGCTCCAGCTGTATGCTCCCGCTATATGTATGCTCCAGCTGCATGCTCCCGCTATAGGTATGCTCCAGCTCTATGCTCCTACTGTATGCTCCTGCTGTATGTATGCTCCAGCTGCATGCTCCCGCTATATGTATGCTCTAGCTGCATGCTCCTGGCACCGTCCTGGTTGCACAGGGAAAACAAGCTAGGACGACAGTGCACCCTGGGAGACACAGAAAACAGGCGTTTCCAGGGCCGTGGGGGGGGGATGACATCCCTCACACAGGCCCTTGAGGCAGCAGTTGGCTCCAGTGGCCACTGCCCACCAGCTGCACTCGGCTCAGCCTTCTGGGCTCCATTTTGGCAAAGAAGGTGTAGCCCACAGCTCTAGTGATCCCCAGAAGGTGCTTTTAGAGATCCCCCGAAACCCTGCCTGTAGAGGGCTTCCGGGGCAGAGCTCGCCGGCCCACACAGCCTGGCCACTCATCTGCCCACAGGACAGCCACGGCTGCTGCTTTCCTAACGTCCCCTCAGTCCCAGCCCCACAAAAGTAAAGGTGTCCACGCAGACATCCAAGTTAATGCAGCACAGACACGTCCTGGTTCCTCGAGCTCCGAGAGCAGAGGGACACAGGGAGTGCAATCCTCCTGGATTTGGGGTGCCTTGCACTTGATGCCCCATGGACCCCTCCATACCCCCCCATGGACAATTCCCAAGCCGTGAGCTCCCACTCCTGTACCCATTCCTGCCTCTGCACCTGCCAGGAACTCGCAGAGAAACTACAGCCCTTGTGTGCAGGGATGCAAACACCTTCCCACCCTTTCCACCAATGGCCCAAAACAAGCCTGCTAATGCTAATCTACCCCCTCACTTGCAGCTCAACAGCTTTTCTTCTTAAGCTCCTGATAATGGTTTTACTAAAATCCCCTTTTGATGGAAAAAAATCCCAGCTGGACATTTCAGGCCTCAGCACAATGTACAAGGCTGCAGGTCCCTTTCCCTACCTCACAAAGGCCTCTAATCAAGTGGAAAATGTGCTGGAGGCCAGAGGTTTGGGTCTGCAATTATTTTTTAAGGGATTACTAGAGAAGAATAGAGGGCAGCAAGGATCCCCCCACCCCCGGCTTTGTTTTCCATTCGGTCCTGCTTTTAGACATATGGAACGAGTAGCAGTGTCCAGTTCCCCAAGCATGAGAGCCTCATATCTCCCTTCCCTGGTGGAAGGGTGTCATCTCTGAACGCCATCACTTCAAAAAGATTTAGAGAGTTTGGAAGCAATATGCAGGTCCTATTCTGACCCCATTTAAGCCCTTATTTATAAAACCACCATCGAACAGGATCTCGTGTGTGAGGAGAGCACTCATTCATTAACCTCTAACCCCCACTCTGTATGCAGAGGGGAGAGTTCACACCGTGTCCATACACTGCTAAGATTGGGAGCATTCACTAGGGCTTCCCAGGCTTTGGAGGGCAAGAGGTCATGTTCCCAATCTTGCCAGATATCCTTCTTCTTATTTATATACATTGACCCTTCCCCTCAACACAGAGCCGTAATGCAAACCATGGATAAAAATATAAAACTCTAACCATTCTTATTAGCCTATTTGAAAATGTACACTATGGAAGGGAATTTGTCTTCTCTGCATATTGTCATTTACACATAAATGCTCATTAAGGACTAATTGATAAATGAACATTTCAGGTTGGCCCTAAATTCTCATCATTCTATTTCAGCACAGAGGAACTGCTCATCCTTCTCAACTGAGCTGGTTAGTGATGTATGCAAATACCCAGTAAAAAGGAAATGATTACAAATTCCTAAACTCATTCTGGGATGATCAAGGATTAGGCTGTTCAGCTCTGAAAGCTAGAAGTCAGCACATATTGTAAAATAAATGCCAGGCTGAGTAACAATTTTTAAGTCCTTTCTTCAAAGTCCCTAAAACACCTTTGGTCAAAAACAAAAAAACAAAAAACCAACTCTGGTCTGTTTTTGTGATAAATGCCTTCTTTTTTTTTCTTTTTTAAGATTTTATTTATTTGACAGAGACAGCAAGAGAGGGAACACAAGTGGGGGTGGGGAGGGAGAAGCAGACTCCCCGTTGAGCAGGGAGCCTGACGTGGGACTCGATCCCAAGACCCTGGGATCATGACCTGAGCTGAACACAGATGCTTAACGACTGAGCCACCCAGGTGCCCCAGTATAAATGCCTTCCTGATTTATTTTGCTTTACTGATTTTTCAGTTTTCCCACAGAAAAACCCTAAACAAGTGAGAACCAGATGGATAAAAGCATAATTATTACAGAATACATTAGATACTTCATACTAACACCATCCTAGTATTCTACGTTGGCCTTCACACTTTTTTTGGTGGGTAATTGCGGGAGGAGGGGGCCATACAGTTTCCCTAAAGACAGCAAGTAAGGGTGGCCCCTCTGGGGTCCTCTCCCCAAATAATGACAGATGGGCTTGCAGAATTACTTCTGCTGGATATCAAAATGTTGTGACAGCTTTCTCCAGGAGTGAATAATTTTCAGCCTACTTTAGATGAAGATGAACTTGTTTTAGCAAGGTGAAGTGATACATTCAAGGGCATCAGCAGGGACAGTGGACTCGCTCTAAAAAGTCTAAGGGGGCCTGACTCCTTAAATAAGGAGCAAACCATGAGTCAAACCAAGTCTGACTTAAAGGGAGAGTTGTTCCAAATCTTCCTCTCCCGGATACACTTCCTGAATCATTACCCAGAAAGTCTGTTTGCTCCTTTCCTCGGCTTATCAGCATTATTTTATTTTGTTTTATTTTATTTTTTTGAGAGAGGGAGGAGGGAGGGGCAGAGAAAGAACCTTAAGCAGGTTCTTGCCCAGCGCAGAGCCCGACGTGGGGCTCGATCCCACGATCCTGAGATCATGACCTGAGCCGAAATCAAGAGCCGGATGCTTAATCGACTGAGCCACCCAGGCGCCCAAACATTAGTTTAATACTCATCATTATTCTTATACTTCTCCACTCTTTTAACATACTGTATCCAACAAAGTATCGGTTGTTTTAGAAGTCACTCTTCCTACCAAAGCCAGTTTGGGGAAGAGTAAAACAGCAATTTGAAAACAATAATTTGATAAAACAGTCACGACAATGCATCTCAATTTTTTAGGGCGGTTGAAGATTTTAGTACATTGGGATGTGAACATCTTTCAGACTCTCATTAGATCAGAAAAGTATGGGGCGCCTGGGTGGCTCAGTCATTAAACGTCTGCCTTTGGCTCAGGTCATGATCCCGGGGTCCTGGGATCGAGAGGTCATGATCCCGGGGTCCTGGGATCGAGCCCCGCATCGGGCTCCCTGCTCCGCGGGAAGCCTGCTTCTCCCTCTCCCACCCACCCTGCTAGTGTTCCCTCTCTCGCTGTGTCTCTCTCTGTCAAATAAATAAAATCTTAAAAAATAATAGATCAGAAAGGTATGTAAAAAGCAACGTAAGACCCACTTTTTTAATTTTCCACTCAAAAAACAAGATTACCATAATTAGAATTAAGAAGTACAAAGTATAGGCTTTCAAATTAACAAAAAGAAAATTTTGTTTAAGACCTAAAGAGAGAAGGAAATTATATCTTGAGGTTGAAATGCTATTGGTCCAAAGTTCATTATGTCTAGCTGGCATTCCTAAAATCGTTGGGAAGTGCTCTCGAATCCATGGAGAAGAGAGGAAATATTCCCCAGATTGCACCGGGCAGGGTAACCTACAGGGAGAAATGGAGCCTTCCTTCTCTACAGTGTCTTCTCTAGCTCCTTCTCTCACGCTTTTAATAACTTAAGTCTACACCTGACTCCTGCTCAGCTCACCTGTGTTGTGTTGCTTCATATTTCTAAAATTCTCCCTCTTCACTCATTTTCCATTATTATGGGTACACTTATCCTCTGGCTCACCCAACTCCCTAAATCACCACTTCCCTGCCTAACAATCTCGACTCGGCAATCATAGTCCCTGACTGGGATCGCTGTGCACCTGACTCTGGCTTCCCCTGCTTGCCCTGCCCTGTCTGCCCCAGCACCTCCCAACAGCTATGGAACTTACCAGAATCATCCAGACTGGTGGTGGCAATTTCTACACCACAGTTTTAAGTATTATTTTTACTAAAGTATGCCTGCCTACTTAAGGCTGTTCTTCAAAGGGATACATAAATTCTTATCTCAAAAAATCCTTATAAAAAATCATCCAGAATAGAAACATTTGGATGACAAGGCAAAATCACCCTTCAGTCCCTCATCTAATGCCATTTCCCTCTCCTGAGACGTCCCAGGGGACAGAGTGGGCTGTATTCTTCTGGACCCAACTCCAGCTTTCAGAGTTGCCAACAGCAATGAGGTGACAAATGCCCCAAATTTGGATCTGATACAAGATCTTATCCTGGATTTGTGTAAGATCTTGAAATTAACCTTTTGCCAGCATACGTTAAGGGTCTATGGTGATCTGGCAACATTAAGAGTATCTCTCCCCTGGTCTCCCGCTTAAGAATCTCTTAAGTTCCTCTCTGGGAACTATTATGAGTTTATCTACATGGTGCTGACAGGCAAGTGGCAGGACTGATAAAGCTTGTGCTTGGCTTTATCAGTCATATCGCTAAAACTACTTTAAGAGCCTATAAAAATGCTAACAAATATTCCTTCTGACCAACCCACGTAACAGTCGTTCACAATCACAAGATCCTGCTGGTTTATTGGGATTAATTCCTAACTAATAGTTAAAATGCTAGAATTTATGAATGACTTTTCCAAAAATACAAATTAGTGTGGATTCAAGACTATCTTTCACTTAGTAAATATTTATTTGGCAGCTACTATTGGCCAGAATCCTGCACCCAGGGCTCAGGACACAGAGTAACATCTTACACTCACTTGTATGGAGGTCCGCTTTCTTGAGTGGGAGAAAAAGAAGCGGAGTTTCACTGGGAACCGCTCCCAACCCACAGCCTGATTTATCTGTGCGCGGCCTGTAATCTGGATATGCCCATGGGAGTGTGCCTCATGTGTGTTTTAGGAAAAAGAAAAAAAAAAGAAAGAAAGTTGGGGGTTGCGGCTCTAAGAGTCAGCCAGTGGCAGATAAGGAGGCCGAAGTGAGGTTTGTGGACAGACGACACTGAATTCCTTCCAACTTCCCCAGAGAGTGACCGCCAGGTCCTAGTCCACACGGAACTGCTCGCCTCTTGGTCTCCCCCCACCTCCTGGAGGCAGCCCTCCATGTCAGTTTCAGCTTGATTTCACTGGGACAAAAATACTGAGGGAGGGGCTACAGGAGCCCCAATGGCCTACACTGCTCCTCCCCCCCCGTCCCTGGGGCCCCCCCCCCCCCCCCGCCCCCTTCCGCTCAGGTCAGCTTAGCCTGCCTGGCCTTTATTAGCACAAGCTAAAAAGTCTCCAAGGGAGGCCAAGCCAAACCAGGTCCTTGATTTAAATGACTATTTGAATTATTCTCTGCTTCATCTCCAGTAATTTTGTTTTATTAGTGAAAGGGTTTGTGAGAAGAAAGGAAATACTTAAGGTTTCCTCCTGCTGTTCAAAGCTAGTTAAATGTAAACAGAAAAAACCTGTTGGGCTGTGTTGAGGGACTGTGTGCAGTTTGTCATGTGCATCTTGGTGTAGACACAAACACACACGCCCGCGGGCTCCACAAGCAAAGGGCTGTTCCCCCGAGCTGCTTTCTTAGGATGGGACCTTCTCTCCGGAAGACCCTGCGAAGGGAGGAAGTCCAGAGATCCTGCCCAACCTGCAGACCACTTTATTTACTTATTATTAAAAAAAATTTTTTTTAAGATTTCATTTATTATTAAAAAAAATTTTTTTTAATAATAAGTAAATAAAGTGGTCTGCAGAGGGAGAGAGAGAAGCAGGCTCCCCGCTGAGCAGGGAGCCCGATGCAGGGCTCCATCCCAGGACCCTGGGGATCGTGACCTGAGCCGAAGGCAGACGCTTAACAACTGAGCCACCCAGGTGCCCCTATTTATTTATTTAAGAGAGTGTGAGATCACGAGTGGGGGGAGGGGCAGAGGGAGAGGGAGAGAGAATCCTAAGCAGAGTCCCCACTGAGGGCAGAGCTTAACCCGGGGCTCGATCCTACAACCCTGAGATCATGACCTGAGCTGAAACCAAGAGTTGGACGCTCAACCGACTGAGCCACCCAGGCGCCCCTCTTACTATTTTTTATTTTAAAGAGTTTTCTTTTTTTTTTTTAAGGTAATCTCCATGCCCAACGTGGGGCTCAAACTCACAACCTGGAGATCAAGAGTCACATGCTCTGTCGACTGAGCCCGTCAGGCACCCCGCCAACCTGCATACCACTTTGTAATAATTCCCCAGGATCAAAGCACAGACAGTTCCCCAGAGATACTGCCACGGAGACAGTAACCCTGTCTGTGCTCTTCCTCCAATGTGCACGTGAAAACTGACCGCACTCTCCACTCACTGTGTTCCTGCTGACCAACCGCCAGGTGCCTCCATAGGCTCCCACGACTGTCAGCTCCAGATGCTGACACAGAGCATGGACAGCGGCCAAAAGCAACTCCAGGAGCAAGGATCACAGTGTGCCAGGCGGCGTGCGTGCGTGTGTGTGTGCGTGTGTGTGTGTGAGAGAGAGAGAGAGAGAGAGAGCTTCAGATAGGGGCTTTTCGACAGGGTAGAAGCTGTGAGCACAGTATTCTCACTGACCAATGAGGAGGAGGGCTTTTTTCCCAGGGATCCCAGGCAGCAGTGTTAGTGTTTACTCAAAGTACCATAACCCCAGCCATGCAGAAAGGTCTACACTTATGGCTGGAAGATTCAGGGCCAGAGACAGGTAAGTAGGAACGTAGATAGATAGAGATATGTAGATAGATTAAAATACTTTCTTTTTGTTCAACTCGTAATCAGCATCTCCTGAGAAACTGAAGTACTTTTATCTCAAAGTGGAATAAAGAAACCCCAGTGAGCAAAGGATAAAGCTGTGGGGGATCTTTATTTCTATTTTAATAGAAGTTTTTTCTCCCTTGAGGTTTTGCTTATCTGTCCATATATGTCCACAGAAAATATTATTCTTAGAGTCCAGAGTCTGTTCATATTTCTTTGAACAGATTTTTAAGGGCAAATAAAGACAAGCAGAGATACTTTTGACACTGTTGTGCTTAGAGGATGTGTTTAGATCGTTCCCATCTAGTTCAGAAGCAATTTGTTTGTCATTACCGGCCAGAAAGTACTTTTGAAATACACTATTAAGTTCATCAAAGATGACTTGTAAAGAAGGCCCCTGGCTTTTCCAACGAATTCCTACCAAAACCTTTCCAATAGGCATAATAATGCTCATGTTAGGACTAAAATGGCCATCAGGACACCAGGGGTGATCAGATTACATCTGAAGTAAGGTAGGATCCTACTGGCCATGTCCCCAAAGTTTTCTGCCCACATCCAACCACAAAAGCATCCATGTGGCTGGACTTCATGTGGTTTATTATCACTGATGCTCTGGGACCTCTGAGGTCCTGAGTTTTGGATGCCTCAGAAGAGGGTTCCTTTTTCTTCTTTTTTAAAAGATTTTATTTATTTGCGAGAGTGGGGAGGAGGGGCAGAGAGAGAGGGAGACAAGCAGACTCCCTGCTCAGCAGGGAGCCCGACACCAGGTTTGATTCCAAGACCCTAAAATCATGACCTGAGCTGAAGGCAGATGCCCAACAGACTGAGCCCCCCAGATGCTCCACAGAAGAAGGTTCTGAAGACTCCTTTGGCTGACTAGATGGGATGGCCTCCTTAGCTCCCAGCAGACTCGCTGTGCCTCCCTCCCAAGACACCTCTTCTACCACCAGCCTTAACTTGCTCCAGCTTCTCATTCACACCACTGTTTCTTTAGGTGTGGTCTCAGGATGACCTGTGGAAGAATCACCTAGGTGCTTGCCAAAAATGCATTTTTCAGGGGGAGGGGTTCTTAATCTCTCTACTCTATCCCAGAGATTTTTCCCTAAAACTGTAATCTGACCATAGTGTTATCCTGCTTCGAAACCTCCACTAGCTTCCTGTTGCTTAAAGAGTCAAGTCCCAACTCCTTGCTATAGAACCATAAGCCTTCAGGGTCTCCAGTGACTCCTCAAGACCCATCACCTGCCAGTCCTCATCCTTCCAAATCCCAGCCTCTTATGCTGGTCACATGCAAACTTTTCACTCCTTTGTGCCCTTACATATTTTATACCCGCAGGCCTAGAATGTGCTTCCCACCCAGCTTGGTTGGAGAACCCTTCCTCACCCTTCAAGGCCTGGCTCAAATGAACTTTGTAGAGCCTTCCATTACTTTCTCCTGTGCGTCCCCACACTATGTTGTACGAGGCTCCAGTCTTAGCGCTTCTGGCTCTGTCTTGCCTCGCTCCCTCTCCCTAGAAGGATCTCCTAGCCGTGGGTGGTTGGGGTGGCATTCAATTGACAGGCATGAAAGTATGTGTTGAGTTTCTACTAGCTGCCCAGCTCTGTAAAAGGCACTGAGGACACAGCAATGAAACAAGCTTGGTGCCAATCTCACAAGCTTACAGCCTTGTGGGGAAAAGAAACAATTAGTAAGTACCATAATGGGGGATGAATGTTCTGATAGGAAAAGTACTTAGTACAGGTTGGGGGGTGAGGGACCCAAATCAAAAGGACGTAACCTGGCCTAGGAGTCAGAGACTGTCTCCCAGACAAAGCCAGGGCTTACCCTTGCTATCCTAGCTGTTGCCTGCACACTCGGATGTTCCAAACATATTTTCTTTTTTTTAAAAAAGTATTTTATTTATTTATTTGACAGAGAGAGACACAGCGAGAGAGGGAACACAAGCAGGGGGAGTGGGAGAGAGAGAAGCAGGCTTCCCGCCGAGCAGGGAGCCCGATGTGGGGCTCGATCCCAGGACCCCGGGATCATGACCTGAGCCAAAGGCAGACGCTTAACGACTGAGCCACCCAGGCGCCCCCCAAACACATTTTCTTAAGTGTCACTTGAATGAGGATGATCCTGAAATAGCCAGTCCAGGCCTCTGGACCCACAGGCCCGACTATTAGACATCTCTACTTAGCAGACATTTCAACCCAGCACAACTAAAACTAAACATCTTTCCAAACCTACTCTACCTGCCCAAATAATCTACAGCCTCCATAAAAGGCACCTCCTGGTTGGCCAAACAATAAGCCTGGGAGTTATGTATGATTCTTCTCGCTCTCTTATTAAACCCTACGCCCAACTGGAGCATCCCAGCCTGTCAGTTCTACTTTCTAGATTCCACGTGTTTGCCCCTCTCTCCTCCCACCACCTCCGTCCTAAAACTGTCCTTATTTGTAACTTTGACCCAGTTTCCAAGAGTGATTTTTCTAATGCACAAATCTGATTCTATCACTTCCTCAGTCACAATTCTCCAGTGACTCTTGCCTATAGGTTAAAATCTAAACTGTGTCACACACCATCCATGACCCTTAGTGATCTGGCCCCCACCTTTCCTCTCCACTGCCGCCTGTCCCCAACTTGTATATGCCAGCATCCCTGCGCCCCTGAGGTGGCGGTTCTTCTAACCTCTCACGCCCTGGCACCTTCATCTGGGAAGGGGGCAGGACCCCTGGATTTGGTGGTCCAGTGCAAGGGACTTTTTGAAGTACCAGATGGGCTGAGACTTCAGGACAGTTCACAGTGCCTGGTGCCAAAAAAGCCAAAAGTATAATAAATACTGTTTTGATCAGATGAAAATGTTCCTGAATTTTAAAAGGCACATTATTTGCATTAAAATGTTCCCTGTGTCCAGTTGCAAAGGTGCAGGAGGAAACTTTTTGGGATGAAGAAAAGCTCTGTATCTTGACTGTGGTGGTGATTTCGTGGGGTATACATCTGTCAAAACTCACCATATTGTATACTTTAAATGAGTGCAATTTGTTCTACATTAATTACATTTCAGTAGAGTTGTTATAAAAAATGTTCCCTCCATCAAAGCTAACTTTTGCAAACGTGGGTGTCATTTCTCTTTTTCCCTACAGTTTTGGTCATCCCTCCCCATCCTTGATGGTGAGGTCTCTGAAATCCCCTTGGTAGAAGAATGTCCAGCTCTGGAACTTAAGACTCTGTAGAAATACCAGGCTCAGGGTGGTGAGGTCTCAAGTGACCACAGTACAGGAACTGTCTTCACGTTGGTGACCCCTACACTCAGGGAAGCACCTGGTGCGTAGCAGGGGTTCAGTAAGTGTCTGAGAAACAAGTGCAGTAGAAGGTACATACTTTGCACACTAGGCTCAAGTGAATCTGACTTGAAGGAGGCAGACAAAGCTCTTAGTAATGACGACAAACAGAATAGGGACAAGCTTGCACAAACCTTGCTAGTGAGAAATCTATGAAAAGCCCAGATTTATGAATAAGTCACTCTTTGGTAACTGCTGTGTCCCTACCCCAAGGTAACCCTTTCAAAGTCAAAGCACAACACGATGATTAGAATATCTCAAGTATCTTTTTTATTTTTTTTTAAATGCTAGTCTTTTTTTTTTTTTTAAAGGTTTTATTTATTTATTTGACAGAGAGAGACACAGCGAGAGAGGGAACACAAGCAGGGGGAGTGGGAGAGGGAGAAGCAGGCTTCCCGCGGAGCAGGGAGCCCGATGTGGGGCTCGATCCCAGGACCTTGGGACCATGACCTGAGCCGAAGGCAGACGCTTAACGACTGAGCCGCCCAGGGGCCCCTTAAGTATCTTTTTTAAAGCATTATTTCGATTTATGCAATTGAGGAGCTACGTTGTTAAGCTTTGCTGATTAAAAAAGCAGTGTTTCACAACTACTGCCCTACAAAACATGCTTGTGGAGATATACACGAGTACGTCTAAAATCTAAGACAGTCACAAGATTCAACAACAGTGACTGAAGGACTGCCCAGTCAAATGGCCATCACAATGACTGATTATTAGTCATAAACGAATGCCACGCGGAACAAGGACTGTTGACAATAATGGCACATTTAATTTGCCACTGTCTCGCAGGGACCTCTCTCTGGAGATTCGGCTGTACTTGGCCGTGGTGCCACCCCCACCCTGCATTACCACAACCGCTCGGGAGACCGCCCAAGGGGTAAACATCAAGAGAGACGGTGGAGAATTAATACTATTTGGTCTCCATGATCATATCATCAAAGATTGATCGAATATTTAGTGTATGCGTGGACCAAAACAGGCAAAATAGTCAAGAACCTTGGGTCCTATTCTGCTTTGCTCATTTAGTCCCTGGCTTAGCTTACCTTCCCTTGCCTCGTCTTTTTCACTTGTTAAACCAGACAAAATAGTGTACGTAATCCTTGCCATTAGATCCAGAAAAGACTACAGGGAATCACCAAGAGTGAAATACAGTGCGACTCAGCAAAGACGCATTGCATGGACACCTGGGTGGCTCAGTCATTTAAGCATCTGCCTTCGGCTCAGGTCATGATCTCAGGGTCCTGGGATCAAGCCCTGCATCGGGCTCCCTGCTCAGCAGGAAGTCTGCTTCTCCCTCTCCCTCTGCTCTTCCCTCCCCTCATGCTCACACGCTCTCTCTCTCAAATATATAAATAAAATCTTAAAAAAAAAAAGACGCATTGCAGGTCTAGACCATGCAGCCAGTGCCCCCCCCCTTCACCACTTCAGGGCAGAGGAGCCCACCTTTTAACTGGACATTTCTTAGCAAAGCCCTCTTTGCCCATCCAGTTAGGAATTAAGCACTGGGAAGTAAGGCTCCCTGGGACGGCCCTCAGCCAGTGACTGACAGCAGTTGGTCCATAACCACTCCAGCCCCCCATGCCAGCTGCCTTCTCCAGAGGGCTCAGGCTCAAAGGCCCCCAGTGGTAACCAGGTCATCAGCCCACCTGTTACTGGCCGCCTTCCCTTCCCTGCCTCATTCTCCCACTCCCTGACCGGTGGTTCCCTCACCACGCAAATAATCTACACAAACCACCACTACCTTTCCTCAACTTAGAAAGAAAAATGAAAAGGAGAAAAAGGATAAGGCAAGACAAAGAGACAGGATGAGTTCAGGCTATTTCATTGCTTCAACTTACAGACACGTTCTCCATAAATACATACACATAGGTACATAAAGATGACACTGATTCTGTTAGCACGTATAAAGATGCACCCGTCTTTTCCTTTTCTGTTCCATAGTTCTGTAAGAATTTTACTGTGTTCTTTACTCCTCACCCTTATGAAGATATTTTTAAGATTATTATGATTATAGTATTAAAGGTAATTATTCTAGGTCATTCTTTTTTTTAAGATTTTATTTCTTTATTAGAGAGAGAGAGAGAGCGCAGAGAGTGAGAGTGAGAGGGAGAAGCAGGCTTCCCGCTGAGCAGGGAGCCTGACTCAGGGCTTGATCCCAGGACCCTGAGATCATGACCTGAGCTGAAGGCAGACGCTTAACCGACTGAGCCACCCAGGCATCGCTATTCTAGGTTATTCTTAATGTCTCGGGACTATACTTTGCATTGCCCAGCCCCAAGAGACCTCAGAGAAGCACAACTTGAATTATATATACATGTATATGTTTATATATATGTGCGTATGTATATGTGTGTATATGTGTGTGTGTGTGTGTGTGTGTGTGTGTATAAAATGACGATATATATAATGATTGCATATAGTTCTGAGAGAACAAACTAAGGTTCTACAGTGATGGCCGGACACACAAGGAATTCACAACCCCCTAAAGAAAAGGTATCTGGATGGCCTGCCTAGCAATTCCCCACTGAGATATAAGAATGTCTCCATTTTTCCTTCCCTGTTCCTTCCCTGAAACACTTTCAGTCACTTGACAAATCATTATCATTCATTAATAATGTTTCCTGAGTCCCCATATGTGAAAGAAATCCACTGCACATCTCACAGTTGCAATTCCCTTCCCCATGGAGCTTTTGTTTTAATGGAAACTATAGAATATGTATGTCTTCCTCTCACATATTCCATTTGGGTTTGTTGTGTTTCCTGTTTTTCTCTCTTCTCTCTGGTCCAGAGGAATAATTTCCTGGTTTACAATCTAAGCTGGATCATTTCACTTCCATGAGTTGGGAAATTTTTCATGAACATTTAAGAGGACTGGGCATAAGGGCTGGAAGGAAGCAGAATTGAGGCAAACGGAACCGGCCGAGCAGTGATGGCTGCCCCTCCTCAGCGTGGAGGAAGGTTCCCGGTGGCTGGTCATCATAAGCAAGGGTCAAGAAAGAATGACTGGGGGCAGAAAGAGCATATGTCAAGAGGAGGCCAAGCTGATAACAAGAAACAATTGTCCCATCATCACACCTCACATTGCCTTTTCTCAAATTACCTTGTCAACTTGATGGGACCCAATTCTCCTGGTCCCCATTTCAGAGCCACAGAGACTGACTTCTGTACTATGCAGCTTAGGAAGTCCAGAGAGGTGGAACCTCATTTTCTCTTCCAAAGTTCCGTACTAGGCCTGCCTTAGTCCAGCCAGGATGGTCGAGGTGTTAGAGAACTTTGTCTCTTCTGATTGTTCTAGAAACTGCTGCCTGCATCCTGTCCAAAGACACTGATAAGAACCCTCTCTCTGCTGCCCAAAAGGACCTTCTGGCTTAGACTCTACTAGAAGGGTCCCAAAGCATGAGCTTGCCTACATGCTGAACCTGGCTGACTCGTGCTTTTGGTGTAGAGACCCTTCCTAAAAACATGAGAGTACCATCCAGAGGTGTAGACAATTTGACAGGTAGACCTTATAGTGAATCACAAAGATATAGAGATGGTGATGATCTAGTCCAGTAGTTTTAAACTTTTTTTTTTAAGAGCTAGAACTCTGCTTTTCTACTAAAATCACATGTTGAAGTATAAGAAATAAAGGCATTTATGCAGGTGAAACTTGGAGAGGGAAAGGATCTCCACACTAGCTCCTCAGTAAGAACTGTCTCAAAAACCACCTGTCCAGCCCGGCCCATCCATCTTATAGGCAACAGAATGGGTACACAGAGAAGTTAGGTAAACTGCTTTGGGTTACAGAACTAGGGGCCAATCTACTTTCTGGATGCTTAATCTCTTGCTCTTTCTACTACAGCATCCGGTCTCGGAGAATCTATTCTGAGCCTACGGAACTACATGTGGCAATATTAAACCACAAAAATTACTGACTCAATGCTTTCATTAAAGACTCACTCCTGTTCACATCCTGAGAATGAGAAGTTTGGGGTTCTTTGTACCACATTAACTCCAATGGGTAATTCTGAATTCCCTCTTGGCAGAAGTAATATAGGTCAGATTCCATTAAACACATATCACTACAATAAAAAAAAAACAAACTAGAATTCAGCTCATGGTCTACAAACTCCAGTAAGACTTAATCATCCAGAGTATAGTGCTATACTACCAAGGAATTTGGATGGTGTTTTCGATTTTACTGTAAAAAGACTGCCTATGGGGCGCCTGGGTGGCTCAGTCCGTTAAGCATCTGATTCTTTATTTCTGCTCAGGTCATGATCTCAGGGTCGTGAGACTGAGCCCCGCATCGGGCTCTGCGCGGAGCGTGGAGCCTGCTTGGGATTCTCTCTCCCTCTCCTTCTGCCCGTCTTCCTGCTTGCTCGCTCTCTCCCTCTCTCGAAATAAATTAAATCTTTCAAAAAAAAAAAAGATTTTGTCTATAGTGTATATATATATATATTGGCCTTGTGGTGGTAGATCCGATAATGCAGACAGGCGATGGCTTCCAAGTCCCTCACCATAAGTGTGGCTGCGTATTAACACAACCCGACACTGGAACACTACTTCCCGGGACCCCCTCATTTCATTCGGTTTCCTCAGGTAGTCAGGCAATTTACTACCCTTGAGCAAAGAACTGTCAGGACTCCCCAGGCCCACCCATGGCTTCATGGGACCCCTCTGGGCGTGGGCTCACCATCCCAGCTTCCTCCTTGGTTATTTACAAGACCAGAGTCCTTAAAGTAATTATGTTGGAGGCCCTTTAAAAAACAGGAGGATAAGTAAGAATTTGAAACAAATATATGTACATATTTGAAAAATTCAGGGACAGGGTGGAAGCCTGCTTGGAAGTAGGAGGAGGTAAGCTATCACAGTGGGAGGCTGGCCCCTCCTTGAAAGACCCTGCCAGTGCAGCACCCCCCTTACTCACCCCTAGGCCCCTGAGGCTGGGTGGGGGATGGGTGACCTTACAGTCCCAGAAAGGACTGGTCTCGGAAGCAATGAAAAGGAGGTCACAAGGAACGAGGAAATCGTCGACATGGAGAATAGATTCAAGGCCAAGATCCAAGTAAAACATCATCAAATTGGAAAGAGAAAAATAACAGAAACATTTCAGATGACAAAACTGAAACTCTGTCTCTGGGATGTGGCTACTTAGGTTTTCCTCTCATGCCTGACAGCTTGGATCAGAGCCCTGCCATTTCTAGACACGGAGTCTCTGACACGCGATGCCTCTGGTACAGATGAAACCCGCTCACCGCGCAAGTGATCTGGGCGGGGCACTGGGTGTGTGGGGCCCGCTCGCACCCCCTACTCGGGTTTCCCAGCCATCAGCTCCTATTTGAAACCTGGTATTAGAATAGTTCATGCTGGGACACTCTCTGAACTCTGCTTGCCCTGGTCCTGTCACTTCTGCCCTACAAAGGGAGGGGGATCCTAAAAGCGTTTTTAGAAAAGCAAGGGAAAGAGGAAGAAACACTTGTAAAAGCTTTTGATAGCGCTGAGTCACACTCATAGAAGCACACAAATGGTCAGGTACTGTATGTTCCGTAACATTCACGATAAAACTCTCGGTGGACCGACCTTTCCTGTTACCTCATGGGGCAGCGAGGCTGAGTTAGAGCTGAGAACCAAGCTGAGCTTTCTAAACATCTGGGGGCTTTTAAATACTTTTGCACTAGATATTGTTTGGGGGTGGCTTACAGCTTCTGAAGAGAGCTGAGCACTGAAGACAGAGCTAGGGTTTAAAACTCAGTTATGTCAATTATTGGCTGCACGACCCTGAATACGTTATCCAAATTCTGGCCCTCAGTTTTCTCGTCTGTAAAATGGGAATATTAAAACCCACTTCACAGGGTCATAGTTGAGATCAGTGAAATGAGATGATGTATGCAAAGCATCTACTACAGTGCCTGGTACATGGTAGATGCTTCGTGCATACAACCAGTATTAACTGAGCACCTTCCTCTTTGCCAGGCACTATGCCAGGTAAGCAAAGACAGATCTCGTAGCTGTGCTCTTGGAGCTTCTGGTATGACCACTAGTCTGTGACTCAGCAAGAGCACGTACTGTGAACTGCTTGTCTGGACTGATGTACGGTGATGGCAGCACATAGGTTACAAAGATAAGAGAGGTACAGACTCTGTTCCTCAGCTGCTTCAACCTGACTGAGAAGGTAAGGGAACCATATCACTGGATGACTCTGGTACTAATTACGTGACCTTGGGCAAGTCATACAACAATTTTGGAGCTCAGTTTCCCTGTAAGTAAAATAAGGAGGTTGGATTGGATTAGTGGTTCTCATACTTGACTGGGTACCGGAATCTCCTGGAGGAGCTTTTGGAACTATAGATTCCAGGCCCCCACCCACGCCTGCTGGTCAGAATCTCAAAGTGTGGGGCTCGGGGATCTGTCATGGTTTTTAAGATGCCCCCAAGTGGTCACATGCAGACATCCTGGTCTTGGCCCCTCTGTAAGATGGCTTCTAACAAGAGTAAAGTTCTGTGGTACATCACTGTGCCACGCAGCTGAAGCTAACAGAGCCACGGAGGAGACACCGGCAGAGCACCACCAGGGTGAGGAGACGGCAGACGGCAGTGGGTCATGGCAGCACGGACGCCAACTTGAGATGGGCCTTAGCCGAGGGCTAGAATCTGAACTTGAGGGGGCTGGGAAAGGAAATAGCATGGAGAACAGAAGCCAAACACTGGGCCAGAGGACAAAGTGCTTGGATGGGAATGATGGCACAGAGGTTGGAAAGGCAGATTGAGACCAACTTATTCATTTGTTCATTCACTTAACCATCCATCCATCCATCCATCCATTCATTCATTCATGTGACCTTATTTGGAAATAGGGTCCTTACAGAGGTAATCAAGTTAAAGTGAGGTCATTAGGGTGGGCCCTAATCCAATACGACCAGTACGCTTATAAAAAAGGGGAAACTCAGGGGTGTCTGGGTGGCTCAGTCAGTTAAGCGTCTGCCTTCGGCTCAGGTCATGGTCCCAGGGTCCTGGGATGGAGCCCCGTATCGGGCTCCCTGCTCAGCAGGGAGTCTGCTTCTCCCTCTCCCTCTGCCCCTACCCCGCTTGTGCACATGCTCTCTGGCTCACTCTCTCTCTCAAATAAATAAATAAATAAAATCTTTAAAAAACGGGGGGGAAATTCAGATCGAGTGACACGCACAGAGAGAAGGCTGTGTGCAGAGACACAGGGAGACTGCCACGTGAAGGTGGAGGACTGGAGCGTGTCCACAGGCCGAGGAAGCCGAAGATGGGCACTAAGCCACCAGCAGCCGGGACGGAGGCACAGAACAGACTCTCCATGGGAGGCCTCAGAAGCACTAATGCTGCTGATGCCTTGATTTCAGATTTGTGGCCTCGAGAACCATGAGACAATATATTTCTGCAGTTTTAAGCCACCTACTTTGTGGCGCTTTGTCCCCCCAGCCCTAGGAAACAAATATGCGCTGGAACAGCAAGGGAAACAAGCCGGAGAACTGTTAGAGACTGTGGATTAGAGGTCTGGCGATTCACTTTCTGAATTGTTGGACGAACCCGCTAATTATGTGCCGAGAACGGTGCCTGGCACCTGTCATTCAGTATCATCCAGCAGCAAAGGAGATTTGCTGGGTAATTAATGAGATGTTCAGGGTCAAGGAGGAGGAAAGATGGATTCGTGGGGAGGATGGCGGCATGTGGGAAGAAATGTAGGTTTCGCGTCAGACACATGAACTTCTCCAGATAGAAATATCTAGATGCAGCTGGAGCGCAGAAGTGAAGCTCGGGAGAGAAGTCTGGGCAGAGATTAAGTTTTGGGAATCACCCTGATAGTGACAATAGGTTAGATGCAGTGAGAAAAAAATCATCTAGGAAAAGAAAAGAGAGATGAAGGCAGACTCGACATAAGTTAGGGTCTCAGAAAAGGATGCAGAGAGAGGAGAGGTCTTGGGCGAGTCTGGGGGCCCAGGAGCCAGGAGAGGAGATATCGCGGGGGAAGCCCTGGCAACAACAGAAACGGAAAGAAAGACATGGGTTTGGGCATATTTCAATCTATTTTCTTTTCATATAACAATAATTTTTTTAAACATAAATCCATGGCAAGTTTTGAATGGTTTTAAATGGAGCCACTTTTGAATTTCTTAAAATCAAGAAGAGTTCTGGGGGAAAAAAAAACATGTGTTAATTTCCTGAGCGTTTCAATAGCAACTTTAACCTGAAAAGCTCAAAAAGTGCTGGATCAGGCAAACAATCGAGTAGCGAGTCTGACGTCCCAATGTCATAGATGAGAAGGTTCAGAGAAGTAAAGATCTGTAGCTCCCTTTATCCAGAACATCAGGTTCAAGGGAAGAGCTGGTTTTGATTCTTGGGCAAATATTCAAATCCAAGCCCCAGCCAGCTCACCTGTTTATTCACTCATTCAGCGCATTACTGACCAATGCACTGCAACAGGAGCACAAAGATGAATAAAATCACCAAGGAGCTTACAGTGCAATAGGGAAGAGAAACACTATCAGGTGTTAAGAATCTTAACTAGAGAAACTTCAAAAAACAATAATGTTCAACGATGGATGACTGGATAAACAAAATGTGGTATGTGCATGAGATGACACGTAGATGAACTCTGAAGACATGATGCTAAGTGAAATAAGCCAGACGCAAAATGACAATTATTGTAGAATTCCACTTAAGTGAAGCACCCAGCATAGTCAAATTCACAGAGGCAGATAGCAAAATGGTGGTTGCCAGGGGCTGGAGGGAGGAGGGGAGATTGGAGAGTTAGTGTTGAATGGGTAGAGTTTCAGTTGGGGAAGACAAGAGTTCCGGGGGTGGATGGTGGTGATGGTTGCACAACAGCGTGAATATACTTAAAGCCACAGAACCGTACACTTAACAGTGGTAAATTTTATGTTGCATACATTAACAATTTCGTTATTGTGTTTAAAAAAGAAAACAACAACACAATAACGTCTGTGAACCTGTCAGGTAATTGAAGAAATTAAAGGTCTTTTCCCACGAGTCCCTATCAGAATATACGGCTTCTTCAGCTCAGTGAATGGCCAAGTTCTTCTGCCCCCGGATACGAAGCTAGGTTGAAAGGAGAGTGTCCCCCTTTCTGTTGCCCCATTTCATAGCTAGCAGCACCCCTTGGGTCAAAAGACACACGGAGGCCTTTTTGACTGCGACCTCACATGTAACACATTCTTACCCTGCACGATTAGGGGACCCTCGGAACTGATACAACGTTCCAGGGAGGTCAGGCAACACTGCCCATCGTCGGGAAGAAATAAGGACTCTCCCAACTGGCTCCCTCCTTCCCACCACCACAGAAATGAGACTTCCACCACGGCCCTCTGAGACAGAGACCAAACACACATGGCAACCAGGGGTACTGTCGCTTAATTTCAGTGGCAAAGTACCACTGGCATGAACTATAAATATTTGTCTTATCAGCTGGCATTCCTTTTTTTTTTTAAAGATTTATTTATTTGAGAGAGAGAGAGAGCGCACGCATGAGCAGGGGGGGGGCAGAGGAAGAAGGAGAGGGGACACAGACTCCCCATCCAGTGCAGAACCCGACCCAGGGCTCAATCCCACGACCCCGAGATCACGACCCAAGCCGAAACCAAGAGTCAGACGCTCAAGCTCAACCGACGGAGACACCCAGGAGCCCCAATAGCTGGCATTCTAAATTTCTTTTTAATACACAGAAAAGGTATGGAGAAGTTAAGTGACTGCCAAATACTAAGTTGATGTCAAAGTCAAGTAAAAACCAGGTCTTAGCTGCTATTCCAGTACATACTATATGTTTTAAGGGTTCTTTTTTTTTTTTATTACAATTAATCAGCATTTGCCTATTTAAAGGTAATTTTGGGTTTTAGTCTATTACCTGTTTACTTTCAGAAATGTTAGAAAATAAGAAATGGGAAGAAATAACACTTAAAACCCTATCACCTAGAGAGAACTGCTATTAACACTCTGGCGTAGCATCTTTTAGCTGGGAAATGTCCTCTATTCATTTTTTTTTCAGTTCAGTCCTTTGTATGGGCATTCGCCATTCTCCCTCGGTACAAATGGCAAAGCGTGATTGAGAAGAAAGGGTCAGGTGACTTTCCCAGAACCTCACAGTCTGTCAGGAGGGAGGTCAGAATTAGAATTCAAATCTACCTCGGCCATCCAAGCCTCTCTGCCACTGCAGTGACTATCTGGATGATTAGAGTGATCACCTACCACAGCCAGAGCCCCTGGCTAAAAATACACCCTCCTCGGAGATGGTTTCCGTTATTTGGATGTTCGCTCAGTGCCTAGCCTGGGCACTGAACGAACATCTGGGTCAGGCATTGGCCAGAGAACCACCCTGCTGCTGGAGGCCAGATGGGCACGGAGCCTCCCCCGCTGGCAAAGCCCCCCTCTGCCTCCCTCCACCTCCCTGCACAGCACGTTGGGCCTTCAAAGCCCTCCACCCTTTCTTTTGCCAGATCACATCTCTTCTTTGTTCTTCTGTCCTACCTCACTTCCCCACTCTGTCCAGGAGAATAATTTCTTCTGCCTTCTTTGCTCCTTTTCCCTGCCACACCTCCACCGTCTTCATTTTCCACTCTCCCCTGCACCTCTCTTGCTTGCCAGTTGGATGGTTTCCTCCGCGTGCTTCCTCCAAAGCCATTTGTCTCTGAAAGGCTCCCATGGATCTCCCATGCTGGTGGCTTTCCCGCCACTTCCTCTGACCGCTGAGCCTCACCAGAGAAGGATCATTCATTTAACCAAGTTCACCAAGATCTACTCTGGGTCAGGCATGGTGAGCTGCTACGGGCACAGCAGTGAATGGGAAGGGATCTCTGCCCTCAAGGGCCCCAGTCTGGTGAAGGAACAAATGAAAATCAAATCATTAAAGGAATGTGCTAGATTGCGTGTTAGACTTTGGGGGTTAGGATTTCGGTAGCTCTAAGGAGAAAGCAACCTTGCCCGGGGAGGTCAGGGAGGCCTGAAAAGAAGGACCCTCTGAAGGAATCTAGTGGTAAACGTGGTCGTCTGAGAGGCTTGCAGGGTGCAAAAGGGCACTGCCAACAGTGGGGAAGGAATGTGCAAAGGCCCACGGGCAGGAAGGGCTTGGAACTCCACACTCGGGAGTGAGGATCCAGCTGCTCCTGGGTCCCTAGTCAAAGGGCTTACGCTGGCCAGGAGCTCACAGATTCTGTAGCCAATTCTCATTTTCAGCCAGGAAAGTTCAGAACAGTTTTCTGCAGGCATCACGGCAGCGTTCGAACCCTCGCTGGATGCACTGTTAGAGGTTCATAAACATCCCCCAGAGTGGCCACGATGCAGTCACTGGAGTCCGCTGAAGACAAATAACCTCAGTGATGTCACATGCTTAGTCCGTGTGAGTTTGCTCATCTACTAAATATGGCAATGGACTAGGGCAGTGACGTGCTCGGACAAGAGGGTTTCACAGTCATATAAGCATGGGAAACACTCCCCCGCCTGAGGGATTCACAGTGCATATGAACACATTAAAGTTATGTGGTGGTGGTGGTGGTGGGGAAACAAAAGTGTTTAATTTGGTCAAAACCAGCATTTCCCGAACTCATTTAATCACACAATTCTTTTTTTTCGCCCACCAAATATCTCTTAGCCTCTAGGGAGGAACACATGTGGGAAAGTGCTGGATGAGACGGTTTCCAGCCGGCCTTTCAGCCATTAAAACCCACCGCTGTATGGATTGAGAATAAGTCACTGGGCTGGAACTGGAGTAATTGAAATATAATTGGGTTTTATACACACTAACAGTTATTCTATGAGGATAATGGATCGGGAAGCGGGGTGAGATGCTAAAGGGAAGGGGTCACGTGGGAGGCCCAGAGTGAGGACAGAAACGATGCAGAAAGCCTGAAAAAGTCCCAAGGGGAAGACAAACTGGTGGAAAGCTAAAGCCAGGAAAACCTCCATCAGAAGGGAAAAAGGACCCAATCAGTTCGGAAAGTTTGGAAACATCTGAGGGTCCCACAGAGATTCTTTGGGTGCCAAAAAAGGCCGAGAGAGGGCTCAGGGGAACTTTAAGAGAACACTCGGCCCCAAAGTAAGAGAAGTCATGTCCTCGGGGACCACGGGCCTGCGAGACGGAAGCCGAGCAAGTCATTGCCCGCGACTACGCAGGTGGCAAGTCTCATCAAATCTGCCTCTGTGCCACCCTTTGGAGTCTCACTGTGCCACCTGACCCTTATCATAGCGGCCTCCTAAATGTTCTCCATCCTCAAACTCTGGGAGGTCACACACAGGCCCCTCTCTTCTGACCTTGCTCAGACGCCAATCAGAAGACATCAGTAATGGATCAGGGCACTCTTTCCCGCCGAACCCACACTTGGCCTCACGATCCTTCTTAACAAAGTATACAAGCCAAGGGAGCCAGCATCGGTCAATGAAAGTCGACACTCAAGATGACACTGAAGCATACATTTTATCACAGTTGAACAACCCTGAAATCTGAGTGCAAATGTCAGTGCTGCCAGCCAAACACATTTCAACGCTGCAATTATGCAGTCGTGACATAATCGTTGCTGCCTCTGGGCAGAACTCGGTCACAGTTTTTATATTGTTGTCATTTCGTCTGAGTAATGTGCACCGTTGGTACTACCCACACTGAGTTTAACTGCCGTTTTAAATGTCTTCAAAACGATGACACCGTGATTCAGCACTGAAACCCAAAGTCATTGGTACATAGCAAGGCATGGAAACAGAAGGACAGAATGTAAATTTTACATTACATGTTTGCCACTGGAGGAATGACCAAAGTTCCAAATTTTATTGCAAAACAATAAAGCTTTGTGGGACCTAAGAAAGATACCCACAGGTAGGAAAAGTTAAGTTACTTCCTACAAAGATATGCTGATTACAGGCCAAACAATGCACCTGGAGGCAAGAGAAACGGACGAATCCCTCGGATCATATGGAAGATAGGAAAGAAACCGCAAAGCAAGCGAGCCTGGCATCAGTTCCTGTGTTCCACAGGATTATCTCAGAGGCATTGTATCATAGGTTATTGGCAGTGTTTGTCTTTCTTTCCGACACAGAAATAAAAGTAGCACGTAAAACCAAAGGCATCTTAGAGTCGATAAGCTCTTGGTTCATGTCAAGCTTAGCTTCCCAATACGTTTTCATGGAGTGCCCGGGCCAAAAGAAATACCCAATAGCAGGGGACGCCTGGGTGTCTCAATCAGTGTAGCAGCTGCCTTCAGCTCAGGTCATGATCTCGGGGTCCTGGGATCCAGCCCCCGAACCCCACGTTGGGCTCCCAGCTCAGCAGAGGGTCTGCTTGAGATTCTCTCTCTCCCTCCGCCCCTCCCCCCGCTCATGCTTGCACTCTCTCTCAAATAAATAAATAAAATATTTTTTTAAAAAAAGAAAAGAAATACCTAATAGATCAATTTCTTCAGTAGTTAAGTCCAAAGAACTTAATGAGCCTTTAATGCTCCAAAAACTTAGTAGCCATTTGAAAAGATGATACACATAAATTGAAAGAAGAATACTTTCTTTCATTCTTAAATGACTTCACAATAATTCATGGAGGTGAAATCTCATAACCCCCTTTAGAGATGGGGAAGCTGAAGCTCAGAGTTGGGTGACTTTCCCAAGGTCTCAGAGTTGAGAGATGGTTCTGACTTGTAATACAGTAACTTTTGCCTTTAAAAAAAAAAAAAAGTCTTCCTTTAGAACATAAGCTCTTTAGGGGCGCCTGGGTGACTCAGTCGGTTAAGTGTCTGCCTTGGCTCAGGTCATGATCATGGTCATGATCAGGCCCCACGTCGGACTCCCTGCCCAATGGGGAGTCTGCTTCTCCCTCTGCCTCTCCCCTGGCTTGTGCTCTCTCTCTCTCTCAAATAAATAAAAAAATAAAATCTTAAAAAAAAAAAAAGAACATAAGCTCCTTAGAGACAAGGAGCATGTCTCAGTCATGTTTGTAGTCGGCAGAAGTTAGCACAGCATCACGCCACAAATAGACAGTGAATAAACAGTTCTTGGACTAAATAATCTTCATCAAAAGAGCCCCTCTTGTTTGGCATTTTTAGCAGTCAACTGTGCTTGCCACGTCAGAGAGGATGGTGAGAAAAAGGTACCAAAGGACACAGAAAGAAGAAAGAAGGGTTGATTGTATGGCCCACAGAGAGGTGGCCAAGAGTTACCCAAGTGGCGCCCCTCCTGGCCGGCAGCGGGTTGTGGGGAAATCAGAAGCCGCGAGAGGGCTGGTCGGCCTGCTCAGACTGACCTGCGGGGCCCGCTCGGCTCTGGGTGCCCAGCCACCCCGGCACCAACACTTGCGAAACGAAGGCCATGTGACCGCCAAGGGGCTAATCGCGCGTGTGCGCGCGTGCGTGTGCGCGCGTGCCAAAACCAACGACAGGAGGGGGCCGGGGGTGGAGCTCCGGAGGCAGGTGAGCGGCCCGGGGCAGGCGGTGGCTCTCTGCGGCCGCGCCGGAGCCCACGTCTGACGCCGGCCTCTCCGCGGCGCCCATGGGCCCATGGGGCCTGGCGACTCCTCTGCGGAACCCGGAGCCCCCATCCCCACTCTCAGCTCCTCTGCGCCTTTACGGCGGGAGCCCTTCCCCAGCCGCGCAGTGAGCGGCTCCAGCTGTGTTCCAGGAGACCGACTGGCCTTCTGCAACCGGGCGCCGTACACACGTAGCCTAGTGCACGGGTGTGAGCCACATTTCCCAGTTACCTGTCCCAAGAAGGGTTTTTATTTCCCCTGTGGAGAAAGAGCTCCTCTGGAGAAAGTGCAGAGTACGTCGGCGGGAAACCGGCTGCCCGCAGGAATTCATTTAATTCACTTCACCTCATGTACCCTCCTAAATCCTGAGCCTGAGGCATGTATGTACGTTTAATATGGGGTGGCTGACAGAAAATGTGTCCCCAGGGAAGAGCCGAGGAGAAAGTCCGTAAGGATTAAATGGATCTGCCATGCCGAAACGCTGACAAGCCCCTGCAGCGAAGATGACAGCAAGCTAAGAACTCAGGATTCATAGACCTCCCGAGACCACAGAAACCATCCGGTGGAAGTCACACGTGAGGCAGAGAGCTTAGTAAACAGGGCTGTACAGAAACAATCTGCGACCACATCGTCAGTGTGCAGACCTCGCGGAAGCCCCGAAGCGGGAAGTTCCCACATTCCTTCTCCAGGGCCTCCCGGTTCTCGAACCGCCCATTGCCGTGTGGGCCATCTGCGCGACAAGGGGGCCGCTCCCCACCCCCCAGAACAAGCCCAGACAGCACCTCCTATGATCCTCCACATCTGAGGACCCGAGGACCGGTTTCAAGGTCCGCTCACACATATCCCTTCATCGATCCTCAGGACACCTCAGGGAAGTGGGGGGCCCACGAGGGCTCCTCAGGCAACCGTTATTCAGGAAAGGCAAGAATTGGCCTGGGGTCAGATGGGGAGTTCTCGCCTCCAGACCTCTCCGAGTCAGGACCTGTCTACCTCATCTTTAATCCAAACACCTCAAAGCATTCTTACTACCACACAAGTGGGCAAATGGCAGAGTGAAATGATTTGCCTGAGGTCACACACACATGTGAAGCATTATCATATTATCACCTGCTCTGGGAAGATGATTCCCATGAACTACAAGCGTGCTGGCGGATGGAAAGAACAGGCTGGTGTGGGAGACTTGACTCATCCCCAGTGACGGACATGCCATTGAAATATGACTCCTGGAAATGCTTTTCAGAATATTTAACAAGATGATAATACTCAATTAGAATTTTGTGTTATCTCGAATCAGCTCTAATTACCATTTTTTTTAAAGATTTTATTTATTTATTTGACAGAGAGAGACAGCGAGAGAGGGAACACAAGCAGGGGGAGTGGGAGAGGGAGAAGCAGGCTTCCCACTGAGCAGGGAGCCCGATGCGGGGCTCGATCCCAGGACCCTGGGATCATGACCTGAGCCGGAGATGCTTAACGACTGAGCCACCCAGGCGCCCCTAGCTCTAATTATCTTAAGATAATTATCTTAAGAGTTGTCATGAAACACAAAACTCAATTTCAATTCACATTTAAAAGACACACAGCATGTAGTATTTTGGGAGAAGCGAGGGAAGAATTCTCACAACACGTAATGACACATGCTTCCATTCCAAAAAGTTTGCTTTTATTTTCAGGGGACTTTCACTCGCCTATAAGCTTCTAAAATTATGAAAAGACGCTATGGATATAAAAGCTCAAGTTACTGTGGAATTTGGACATTCCTAAGATCCCTGAGCTCTAACCACTAGGTGCCTCGCTCAGCCAACACTCCCCTTCAACAAGCCAACTGTCAGATGGGCCTTTCATGCACAAGTCATCTGTTCCAAAGCAAAGTCCCTAGGCTTCTGAGCTCCTGGGACCCTAACAATATCGGTTAGTGACAATTACAGGATTTTCTACTTATTATACAAGAAAACAACATTAAATACTCTCTCTACATAAGAGATTCATATTTTGGCAATTTATCACAGCTTGACTGGCTTCTCTAAAGACGTTCAGGTCGCTTCCTCTCTTGATAACTAATGCAGGATGCCTCAGAGACCTGTTTTAGCTACTCAATATGTTTCAGTTTCATCTTTAGTGGTGCAAACAATGCACTCAAGAGTAAGTAACCCACAAAACAGGAGAAAGTATTTGCAAATATAAAATCTGGTAAGCTATGAGGTACTAAGAACACTCACAACTCAATAATTAAAAGACGAATAATCCAATTTTTTAAATGGGCAAAGGATGAATAGACATTTCTCCAAAGAAGATTTGCAAATGGCCAATAATGCAAATTAAAACCACAATGAAATGTCACTATGAAGTGACATGTCTTAGTCTTACCGTAGACTAGGTAGCTTCAACAACAGAAATTGATTTTCTCATAGTTCTGGAGCCTGCAGTCCAAGATGAAGATGCAAGCGTGGTCAAGTTCTGGTGAAGGCTCCCTTCCTATTTTGCAGACAGCCACCTTCTCACTGTGTCCTCAACAAGGCAAAGAGAGACTATGTGTACTCTCGTGTCTCTTCTGACCTCATCTAGCCCTAATTACTTCCCAAAGGCCCCATAGCCATCACATTGGGAGTTATGGCTTCAACATGTGAATCTGAGGGGAACATAAATCAGTCTATACCAATACCTACGAGGATGGCTATAATAAAAAAGTCCGATAATAACGGGTGCTGATGAGGATGTGGAGAAACTGGAACACTTATCCACTGCTGGTGGCACTGCAGAATGGTAGAGCCACTTTGAAAAGTAGTCTGCCAGTTCCTCAAAATGTTAAACACGGAGTTGCCAAATGACCCAGTGACTGAAAACTTGTGCACAAATATTGGTAACAACATAATCCATTATAGCTAAAATGTAAAAACAACCCTAATGGCCATCAACTGATGAAAGAAGAGAGGTGGAAAATGTGTACAATGGACTAGTGTTCACCACATGAAGAAATGAAGTACCAATACATGCTGCAACATTGGTGAACCTTGGAATCATTATGCTAACCAACAGAATCTAGTACAAAACACCGCATATGGCATGATTCCATTTTTATGAAATGTCCAGAACAGACGAATCTATAGAGACCGAAAGCAGACTGGTGGCAGCCTGGGACTGGTAGGGGGACACGGGAAAAACAGAGTAACTCCTAATGGGTATGGGGTTTCTTTTGGGTGACATGAAAATGTTTTACAACTGATTGTGGTGATGGTTGCACAACTCTGTGAATATAATAAGAACCACTGAATTGTACACTTTAAATCATTGAATTGTATGGCATGTGAATTATATCTTAATAAAACTTTATATATATATATATATATACATATATATATATATATATATATAATGTGTGTATATATATGTATATATAAAGTAGGTGGTAGTTAACACCCCTGGAATCCAGCTGACACATGCCTTAGGAGTAAGGGCCATGCCCTAGGGAGGCCTCCTCTAGACCCAATCTAATAAAGTCTAAAACCGAGCCCTAACAAGATCTGCATGAAAGATGAAGCTAGGGTATGATTCCTGCCAAGTTAAAGTTTGTTCTTTCTTCAGATCTTCACTAACGAAGGGTTAAACCAAACCTACACTGGCACAAAGTGATCACCCAGCAATTTAACTGTCTGCCAAAACAAGAATCAACACACTTCAGAGAACGCTAACAAAATCCAGAGTCTTTAAAACATATGATCACCCAATATTCAATCAAAAATCACTAGGCAAAAATAAACAGGAAAAAGTTGAGACAAAATAGTCAAAATAAATCAAATTTGAGGGGTGCCTGGGTGGCTCAGTCGGTTAAGCCTCTGCCTTTGGCTCAGGTCATGAGCTCAGGGTCCTGCTCAGTGGGGAGTCTGCTTCTCCCTCTCCTTCTGCCCCTCCTCATCCCTGCTCTTTCTCTCTCTCTCAAATAGATAAATAAAATCTTTAAAAGAAATCAAATTTGACATGCCTAGATGTTGAACTTAGCTGACAAAGACTTTGAGGTAGCTATTATAATTATATTTAAATAATTAAAGGAAAATATGTTCAATGAACTTAATAAAAATATGGGCTTCATATGGAAATAAGGAAACCTCAGCAGAGAAATGGAAACTATAAAAAGAACCAAATGAAAATTTAAGGACTAATAACTAAAATGAAAAATTCACTGGGTAATCTTAACATCAAATTGGAGACAGTAGAAGAAAGAGTCAGTGAACATTAAGACACATCAATAGAAACTACCTAATCTAAAGGACAGAGCGATTAAAGAGAAATGAACTAAATTTCAGGAACCTGAGTGATAGTATCAATCAGTCTAATACAAGTGTAATTAAAATATCACCGTAAAAGGATGATAATGGGGCACACACACACAAAAAAAATATTGGAAGAAAGAATGACCAAAAATTTCCCAAATTTGATGAAAACCACTAACTGATAGCAATAAGAAGCTCCCTAGACTGCAAGAAGGATAAACTGCAAGAACCATGCCTAGGCACATCATAGTCAAAATTCCTTAAGATAAAGATAAAATCTTGAAAGCAGTGGGGAATGGGGGTGGGGGAGACACATTATGTACAGGAACAAAACATTTTAAAAAGACAGCCAACTTCTCATCAAAAACTACAGAGGACAGAACACAAAGAAACAACATCTTTGAGGTGCTGAAAGAAAAAAAAATTATATCCAGCAAAACTATCCTTCAAAAACAAGTATGAATGAAATAAAGGCATTTTCAGATAAATGAAAGCTGAGAGAATTCACTTTCAAAAGACCTGCACTTTAAAAAAAAAAAAATGCTAAAGGATATCCATCAGGCTGGAAATGTGGGTCTGCAGGGAAGAATGAAGAGCACCTGAAATGATAAATAAGAGTATAAGTATACAAAACTTGTTTTCCTTCTTCCCACAATTTACCCAAAAGACAACTGACTATTTAAAGCAAAAGTACTAGCTCTGTAAATAGGAGTCTGTAACACATATTGAGGGAAAAGATACAACAGTATCCAGGGATGGGAGCAGGTGAATGGAATTACACTGTTGTAACTTTATCACGTCTGTAAAGTGTGGACTGTGAAGAGGTGCGACATGGATTCTAAATAGACCCTGATAAGTTAAAGATACTTGTAGTTAGCCTTAGAGGCCCACCAAAAACAAACAACAACAACAACAAAATGGGAGGGGATGAGCGGAAAACAAATAGCAACATGGTAGACTTTGCCAAACCATGTCAAAAATTACGTTGTATGATCAAAAGTTAACATCGCCAGTAGTAAGAAATACCACCATTATGTAGCCTGTGATATGATGAACTGAGGACACAACATCGAGTCTGTAGTATTCCTGCCAGAAATGTGTAACCACTATCTAATCTTGAGAAAACATCAGACAAGCCCAAACCCAAACCAAGGAACACTCTATAAATGTGCACATCAAAAATGTTAAGGTCATGAAAGACATAAGAGACATTGAGGAAGTGTCACTGACTGGAGGTGAGACACTGGGTTAGACTTGGGGACAGAGAAAGACAATAGGAAAAAATAGGCAAAATTGGAATAAGATCTGTGAATGACTTAATAATAGTGCAATGTGACTTTCTTATTGCTGGTCATCGTTCTATGGTTGTCTAAATTGTTATCACTAGGGGAAATTAAGGGAGGGGCATAGAGGTATTCTCTGAACTACCATTGCAGCATTTCTGTAAGTCTAAAATGATTTCAAAATAAAAAGTTAAAAGATGGTACTAAATGTAAATAGACTAAATATCTCAATTAAAAGACAAATTGTTGGGGCGCCTGGGTGATGCAGTTGGTTAATCGGCCCGTTCTTGGTTTAGGCTCAGGTTATGATCTGGGGTCCTGGGATCGAGCCCTACATCGGGCTCTGCGCTCAGTCGGGAGACTGGTTGAGATTCTCTCTCTTTCTCCCTCTGCCCCTCCCGCTCGTGCTCTCTCTCTCTAAAATAAATAAATAAATCTTTAAAAAAATAAATAAAAGATTATTATATTAACCAAATATCTAGTATAATCCAAATATCCATCAAAGGGGAATAAACAAATTGTCTGATATTCATTTGACGGACTACTATTCAGCAATAAAAAGGAACAAAATACTAATACCTTGATAACATGGACACATTTCACAGATACTATGCTGAGCAAAAGGAGCCGGACACCAAAGAGCTAAAAAACTGAGAATTCTGATACAATTCTATGTATGTGAAATTCTAGAACAGATAAAAGTAACCTAGAATGACATAAATCAGGTCAGTGTTTACCTGAGGTGGGGGGAAGGGTTGGCCTGTGGAGACTGTGAGGGGGTCCAGGGGACTTTCTCAGGAAGTAGAAACAGAATTGGGGTGGTGGTTGCATGGGTGTCCAAATTTACTCAAGTGTGCACTTACAAGCAGTGAATTTTATTGTATGCAAATTATACTTCAATACAGTTGATTAAAAAGGAAAAGTACGAAGCATCCCCACTGCTCAGCTATGGCAATATAGGGCAGTGTGGGAAGAAACAGAGGACACAACGTATGAAGTGTATGAGTCTGGGCCCTGAGACTTAGCCTAACCCCAGATACAGACTGTAGAAGTAAGTTCATGACATTTTCTCAGAAGTGTGTGCTCCCTTCTGGACCGAGGTAGCCATGGCACACCATCTCCCCACAGCTCACTCTGAGGGCAGCCAGAGCGAGTTTTTAAGGATGAAAGGAGGATGCCACTGAAGACGAGTCCTCAGCACATGGATGGTGAACAGTACACTTCAAGAATCTCACTGGAGGGGCGCCTGGGTGGCTCAGTCGTTAAGCGTCTGCCTTTGGCTCAGGTCATGGTCCCAGGGTCCTGGGATCGAGCCCCGCATCGGGCTCCCTGCTCAGCGGGAAGCCTGCTTCTCCCTCTCCCACTCCCCCTGCTTGTGTTCCCTCTCTCTCTGTGTCTCTCTCTGTCAAATAAATAAGTAAAATCTTTAAAGAAAAAAAAAAAAGAATCTCACTGGAAAGAAAGTATTTAAAACCTGTCTGGTAAACTTTGGACCAGGATTCCCCTGATCCGGTTACAGTATAATAAACTGTATGTATCCAATAATGCAATGGTATTGAGGTCCAATGACTGCGGAATTGACATGCTTGGGTAGCTTATTAAAGCCATGCCTAACTATGAAAATAACACCAACTCCATCCCTTCTTTCCAGACACAACCAAGCTTTTGATGATGTCAGCAGAATAAGTCACTGGCGATTGCACAGTAGCAGTTTTCCTGCTGGTTTAGGAGCATAATTAGAGCAAACAGCTACGGAGTGATTTCTGTGCGCAAGGCCCTGCGAAGTGCTTTCCATGCACTCTGTGTAATCCTCACCAGGGCCTCTTAAGGGTTTTAACAGACAAGAAAACTGAGGTCAAGTGGGTTTGGGGGTAACTGCTCAAGGTCACCTCTGTGTGTTACTCGCACTGCTGGTGAGTTTCGGGGCTGAGATTGAACCAGCACCTATTGGGCTGCAGAACCTGATTGATCTCTTCAGCACTGTACATAAGAGATTAGACCCACTCTTTCATGAGAAAGATATGTGTTGTTGTTTTTTTTATATTTTATGTATTTATTTTTGTGTGAGAGAGAGAGAGAGCATGTGCGCGCAAGCGGGGTGAGGGGCAGAGGGAGAAGCAGACTCCCCGCTGAGCAGGGAGCCCGATGTGGGGCTTGATCCCAGGACCCTGGTATCATGACCTGAGCCGAAGGCAGACACTTAACTGACTGAGCCACCCAGGCGCCCCATATTTGTGTTAATGTTAATGATACTTTATCTGACGAAGTTTCCAATGCCAAGGCGGTGAAACAGGAAAACACAAAACGGGAATAAAAGGAAAAAAGCGTGCAATCTAGTTATAGGATGTAACTTGTCTTTGATCCTTAGGGATACTATTTCACCTCACCAGACAGGCTTCTACAAAGTTTCAAAGACTCTTTCCTAGAAATAAAGAAATAAGAAGACAAGTGCCAGCTATGAATCACTGTTGAGTCACCCGGGGCTTCATCTTGTCAGTGGATTTAAAAAGTCTCTGTCTGGGTCACATTTCCACTCTGCACATTCCCACTTCTACAGGTAGGAACAGTGCCTTACACTGGTTATAAACCACTTTCATACACACCGTCTCAATCCTAACAACTACTCTGTGATCTAGGCAAGGTGGGGCTACGTTGTGAACCCATTAACGAAGGAGGACAGGGAGACTTGTCCAAGGTATCTTCTGCCCAAGCTCCCTGGTAACACAGGGGCACAAAGCACAGACTTTGGATTCCCCGGTGACTGCTAGGAGGCTGAGCCTCCCGGAGCACCAGGGGCCACGCCCCATGGGACATCTGCTCTCTGCCCAATATTTCCTATCTCAATTTCAACTCTTAGTGGGGAGATATTCAACATGAAGGTGACACTCGAACTATCCTATTTGGCAAAATAACAGAAGCACATTTCCAAGGGAATACTAAGGTAGGCACCAAGAAATGACAATGGGTCATCTTGGTAAACAGTGATCAATGATGCTACCTGACTTATTAGATGCTACAGATTCTAAAGTGCACCATTATTTTGTACCACTAAGAAAGAAAAGTTCTCACAATTAAACTATGACACCCATTGATTTTAAGATGCAGCCTAATCTCAGATCTATGAAAATGTATCTTAGTATTGATGAAATATGATGATTCAAGACCAGCTTTCTCAAACTGGGGATTATAAGCTCTGTGGAAGCCACCAGTTCATTAATTTATCAGTATTATTAAGCAGTAACAATGCCGAGTGCTGGACCTATCAGTGGGAAGAGAGGAGCAAAGATGAGTAAAGACATCATCACCAGCATTCAGAACCCACCTCTCAGAGCCAGGAGCTGCAGAGCTTGGAACAGTATTTTTCAGGTCTCCTTTGTCTCCTCAAGGTCAAGACCAATCAAATCATGAAACACTCAGTTCTTCTGGACCAAATTCTGAGCAGGTATTTGGAGCATCTCGGTGACAATTTCTTGACACCCATTTTTCTTTTTCAGTGATGAATTAAAGAAAGGCACTAACACCGAGTGCTTGGTGCCCAGCACTCGGCAATGTAGAAGTGGAAATGTGACCCAGACTCCTAAGTGCTAGGAGTTGCCCTGATTCACATACATTATCACACTGAATTCTCAAAATAACCTTATAAGTTGGGCATTATTAACCCTTTAATAATGTTTAAAGGATGAAGAACGGGGAGTTCAGAAAAGCTAAATAGCCAGCATGAGGTTGGTCAGGGTTCAAACCGGAGTCCATTTTGCCCCCCAAAGGCCATGTGATTTCTACTGGACAGGGGACAGAAAGCAGGGAGGATGAAGGCTTTTCAACGTTTGAAAACCACTGCTCCACTAACCTGAAGTCTATAAGGCTGATGTTCTATCTAAACGATGACACAGAAAACAACAAAACCCCTTCCACTACCGGACAACTCACCCAATCTGGGGACCCGTTTGATCAGTAGGATGGCTGTTCACCTTTTGGAGGTGATTTGGGCACAGTCCTAGCTGCATGTGGGAGGACAGCTTAGCCAACCACACAACCAGTGGTGAAAAAAGGTGTGAGCACAAGGTATTACAACGTAGGGCAAAGTGTGGAAAGGGCCATTCTCACAGATGTCCCCTGAACTGTAAGAGCTCTTCGGGGAGCCAGCTCCCAGCCACAGAGAGATCATTGCTGGCAGAGGCGACCAGGGAGGTGGCATCTGAGCTGTACCGTGAAGAACAGGTAGGTATGACTAGGAAGAGAAGGAAGGGGAAGGCATTGAGAGGAGCCAGTGGTGTGAGCAAACACTAAGAAGCAGGACTTCTAGTTTGGCTGCAGTATAGGGGAGTAGCAGGAGAGAGATCTGGAAAGGTAGGACAGGGTAAGATTTTGAAGGGCACTGAATAGCAGCGTAAAGATATCTCTTCAGCAGGGAAATGCGGAGTCACCCATAAATTCTGAGCAGGAGAGGGACCGGGAGCAACAGCATGATTTGTGTGGGAGCAGGGTGAGCGGTGTCTTTGCGGGGCGTGGACCAGGGACAAACAGCCGGTGGGAAAGCTGGGGCCATGATTCCCGTGTGATGCATAAAAACTCGCACCTGGGCAGTGGTGCAGGCGAATATCATTTCCAAAGGATTTAGGGGACACGAAAACAAGGGGAACAGAAGAGACACTTTAGAACAATGGTGCTTAACCAGAGGAGACTTGGCCCCCACGGGACACTTTTCCTTACCACCCCTGGGAGGGGGGTGCCCCTGGCATCTAGTGGGGAGAGGTGAGGGATGCTGCTAAACATCCTACAATGCACAGGACAGCCCTTCTCAACCAAGAATGATCAGGTTCAAAATAATCAATAGGGGTGAGGTTCAGAAACACCGTTTTAGGACCACAAGGAAACAAAAGTGGTAAAGGTGGGACCCTGGGCCTGCCGCTCATGAGACGAAAAGGCAAAGAAACCCCGGGGCTGGCTCAGCACAGACCACGCACCTGTTCATCATTCCTCTCATCGACAAGTTTGTGCACCTGCTACAGGCCAGGCCCTGAGAGGCACTGAAGATGGGAACGGGCACAGTCCTTGTCCTCGAGGCCTCGCCGGCGGGAAGGGAGAAAGCACGACAGAAACACACACACGTCGAGGAACACAGAGGAACACACGTCGAGGAACATACATGTGTGTGCAGAAAAGACTGAGAAGGAATGCTGCAATATATTATCAGTGATTGTCTCTAACTTGGAATTCATATTTTTATTTTTTTCCGTGTTTTTCCATGAAAATAAGGATGAATTGAAAAAATGAAAACAATTCTGTGTTTTTCAGTGAGCACGTCTTAATCTCATCAGTTAGAACAAAGAGAGGTATGTCCTGGGGCCACAGATTCCTCCCCAAGTGCCCTGCCTCTGGGATCTGGTGAGGGACGAGGGAAGAAGAATGGGGAGCCACAGAGCAGAGGAAGAACCCCCTCTTCCACTTGCAGACTCTTCCAAGTCGATGCAGGAGACCCCCGTGGCTCCTTCAATCCCTTCACCCGCTATGTGTTGGGCACTGTTTTATGGGCTCAAGATACAGCACTGAACAAAACAGACAAAATCCCTGCTCTTGGGGTGTTGATATTCTAGTAAGAAGAAGCAGCCAAGAGACCAAACACGTAAAATAGATAAAAATATGTATGTTCGGTGGTTATAAGTACTATGGAGAAAAATAAGGCAGAGAAGAGGGTTGAAAATAGGTACGAGGGAGGGGGAGGAAGGAGGGGCAGTGCCGGCAGAGGAACAGCAAAGCCCCCAGGCAGGAGGCAGGAGCGTGCCCGCGGGGCTCACAGACCAGCAAGAAGGCCACTGTGCTGGAGCGAAGGGAGAGAATAGACGAGGTCATAGAGGGAAGCAAGGGTCAGGCCGCCCAGGCTAGTGAGCCATTGTAAGGACTTTGCCTTTTCCCTGTGCCAGACGGAAGGTCATCGGGGGGCTCTGAGGGGGAGAGTGGCAGGATCTGAGGTGGGTCAACAGGGAGACCAGTCAGGAGTCCATCCCTGTGAGCCCAGAGAGAGCTGCTGGTGGAATGAGCCAGGAGAGGGGTCTCCTCTATGACACATGGTCTCCAAGTTTCCCTCTCTCCCTGGCCTGGACGGTTTCTTCTGGCTTCCTGTTCTTTCTGCATTTCCACCCTATACCGCATGCCCAAACCGCCTGTGACGTGCACAATCATAAGATGGGTCTGAAGCACAGGATATGGGAGGATAAAAGACTTGAGAGGTTTGGGAACACTGCACATTTGCTACTTGCGTGTTGTAGAAGTTACCAGAGGAAAGCTACTGAAGTTCAGAAGCTGTATCTTGCATCTCCAGCACCTGGGGCATGCCCGGATCAATATTTGTTATATGAATAATCCAATCATCATCAGAAAATCAGTAAAGGATGGCATATTCTCGGCAAAACGGACCGATTTCTAGCAATGAACATGCTATACAATTCCAACGTTCATTGCCCTTAGATCAACAATAACAAGTATACATTGGACATCTTTTTTTTTTTTTTTTTTAAGATTTTATTTATTTGACAGAGAGAGACACAGCGAGAGAGGGAACACAAGCAGCGGGAGTGAGAGAGGGAGAAGCAGGCTTCCCACTGAGCAGGGAGCCCGATGCAGGGCTGAATCCCAGGACCCTGGGATCATGACCTGAGCCGAAGGCAGACGCTTAACGACTGAGCCACCCAGGCGCCCCTACCTTGGACATCTTTTAAGCTCAGACACTGTTCAGCCGCTGTTTTAGCTCTGAGGATGCAGTGCAGAGCCAGACAAACATGGGGCAGGGACAGACTTTTAACACGAACTGATAGATGAACAGGAGACTTACAGAGGGCAGGAAGAGCTCCAGAGGAAACAGAGAGTGCCGTGGGCAAGTGGCAATTCTGCTTGGCAGGCCCTGGCTGAGAAGCTGAGACCTGAATGGGTGGGGAGGAGCCATCGGGCCCAGAGAGGTGCCAGAGCCGTGCAGGCAGAGGGAGTAGCAGGTGCAGAGGCCCCAAACGAGCTTGGGGTGTTTGAGCCGCATCATGCACACCCATGTGTGGCAGGAACTGGGTGTGACAGAGAGAAGTGCAAGATGAAGCTGGAGAGGCAGGAGCCAGGTGGTGGAGGGCTTGGAAGACCTTCATGCAGGGCTGGGTTGTCTTTTTCTTTTCTTTTTTTTTTTTTAAAGATTTTATTTTATTTATTTGACAGAGAGAGAGAGAGACAGCTAGAGAGGGAACACAAGCAGGCGGAGTGGGAGAGGGAGAAGCAGGCTCCCGGCCGAGCAGGGAGCCCAATGCGGGGCTCGATCCCAGGACCCTGGGATCATC
>NW_022589762.1:2295085-2299696 GCF_004348235.1 Phoca vitulina
TTATTTTATTTATTTGACAGAGAGAGAGAGAGACAGCTAGAGAGGGAACACAAGCAGGCGGAGTGGGAGAGGGAGAAGCAGGCTCCCGGCCGAGCAGGGAGCCCAATGCGGGGCTCGATCCCAGGACCCTGGGATCATGACCTGAGCCGAAGGCAGACGCTTAACGACTGAGCCACCCAGGCGCCCCTGGGTTGTCTTTTTCTTAATTTATTTTTAAATTTTTTTTTTTTTGAGAGAGAAAGAGAGCGAGAGTGTGTGCACGTGCAGGAGCTGAGGAAGGGCTGAGGGAGAGGGAGAGAGAATCTCAGGCAGACTCCATGCTCAGCACAGAGCCCGACACGAGGGGTGTTGGTCAGAGACTCAGATCGTGACCCGAGCCGAAATCAAGAGTCAGATGCTTAACCGACTGAGCCACCCAGGTGCCCCAGGGCTGGGTTGTATTTTAAGTTGCAATGGAGGGGAGGAGGGTAAGGAAGTGTGAAAGCTCCCTGTGAATTTCAGGAATGATACACAAACTCTGTAGGAAACCCTGTTTGTAATGGCTCTGTTTCTGACACCTCTGAAAGAGATGCCTTTGTCTTAGAGAATCCGGCAGATTGGGTAAGGAGCAACTACTTTAGGATTGACGATGGGTAACCTCTGGGTTTTGACAAACTAAAGGACCCAATCCAACCCCCTAGGGGCAGCCTCACCTCCATTCTGGAGAAGGGCTCTTAGCTAGGAAAGCGAGTCAGTCTCTGCAAGGGCAGAGGTATTTGGGACGGTGGACAGTGAATTTTAAATGTCTGAACTGGAATGCCTGTAAATGGGAAGGCACTCTCAAGTTTGCCACAGGGAGCTCTGCTTTACCCACTACTGTGTTATAAACCCTCACTTCCTCCCTCACTCAATCTGGCTACCTGCTTGACACCCGGGGACGTGGGAGCGGGAGACCCTGCAGTGTTTCCATCCGCATATATACTGTACGACTCTGTCTCACAGTGGGAACCAGACCTGGCCCAGGAGAGAAGGGAAAACTCTCAACTCTCATCTTCCTCTTTATATTTAAAACTTATTTTAGATTTGATACCATAGAGGTTACCCTTTTTTTTTTTTTTTAAAGATTTTATTTATTTATTTGAGACAGAATGAGAGAGAGAGAGCACATGAGAGAGGGGAGGGTCAGAGGGAGAAGCAGGCTCCCTGCCGAGCAGGGAGCCCGATGCGGGACTCGATCCAGGGACTCCAGGATCATGACCTGAGCCGAAGGCAGTCGCTTAACCAACTGAGCCACCCAGGCGCCCTAGAGGTTACCCTTTTAAGAATAGAGTAAGAAAATACAACATGTCAAGAATTTGAGTGGTTTCCAAACACAGGGATTATATCAGCATCTGCTTAGTTAAAACAATGGACTTGTTTGAGACGGGGTCAGCAAGAACCCTTCCCTCCCAGCCAGGGACTTGCTCCTATCTCAACCCTACAGGACCACATCCACTCTCCTGAGACTATCCCACTTTTCCCTCCCTCATGACAGCCAACCCTGAACATTTGTGCTCTCCTGGCTTGGGTCATCCCACAAACTGGGACCCTCAATTCCCACTGATGTAATGATCAAAATATCTATGCTTGGGGCGCCTAGGAGGCTCAGTCGGTTAAGCAACTGCCTTTGGCTCAGGTCATGATCCCAGGGTCCTGGGATCGAGCCCCAAGTCGGGTTCCCTGCTCAGTGGGGAGTCTGCTTCTCCCTCTCCCTCTGCTCCTTACCCGCCTGCTCGTGCTCACTTTCTCTCTCTCAAATAAATAAATAAAATCTTTAAGACAAAATATCTATGCTTGATTGGACTCCATCGTGTTCATGAGAGTCTTTGAGAACCGGCCCGCACAGGCTGACTTAAGCAACAGGTATGCTGCTAGCGTCCCACACAAAACAGCTCCATCTTTAAATGCAGAGCAAGCAGGGTCAGGGACCGGGGAGGACTTCTAACTGCACGGTCAACAGGCCTTCATCAATAGCACCGTTAATGGTCCTGCAAAGTCCTGGGCACAGCTGCCGTGCTTTATATACACTGAGCTTACTACAGCCTATCTCACAGTAATCACATAAGTATAAAGTTACTCTTTCTACTTTACAAGGGAGGAAACTGAGGCACGGAGAAGTCAGGTAATCTGTGTCGCCTAAGGGTACATAGCTAGCTACCGAGTGCTGGGATTCACACCCAGGCAGCCTGACTCCCACGCCCTGGTCTCTATTGTCTCAGCTCTCTACAGCCTCTCGTATCTTGGCATATCCTGATAGTACAATCCAGAACTCCTCCCTGGCCTCTTCTCCCCTCCCCCTGCCCGTGCCCCATTCACCAGCTCCTGCTCCTGAATGTCACCTGGAATGTTCTAGTTCTAACCTTATGTGCAAAATCTCTTTAAAGGTTTAATTACCGGGATTGCAGCTCTTGCACCCCAAACAAAATTTGTGTGAAGTTTTTAGTAATTCATTATTGAAATTTTCCCAGGAGAAATTTCTCAACGGTGAAGTATATAATCTTAGAGATGATCTATGAAGGGACTCATCTGAGCTGCAGCGTCCCGCCACGATAGCAGCCTCCTACCATTGCGGGGTATCTGCTGGGAAGAGAAACGCCGGCTGGGGCCGGAGTACTGGTTCTGACCCAGGAGACGCCCCACGTGCAGGCCCAAGAGCTCAGGCTGCTGTGCAGCTTCTCCCCTTAAAGTCCTGACTCCCCCTCCGTGGAAGGAGGGCAGAGCGGAGATGCAGCAGTGGATTACCCCCAGCTCGTGTCAGAAAAGCTTTGCTGCCGTATTTTTCACTCCCCCAGCAGGATTCAGAGCAAACCTACCGACTGAACATTCTAGATAACTCTAAAGTGACCTTTCGGGTCTAAAGTTTGCAAACCAAAAACTTTTAATCCACTGCCTTTTCTAACTAAGCCCAGCTATCGGTTTCCAGGCCTGGGGAAATCCACTCCTGACCTTTTATCAATTAGTCAGACAAGAGCAACCTTTGCGGAGTTAGCATTTCTGGGGCTCAAGGGGGCTGTAGAGGAGAAAGGACTGGAAACCCTTTTAAGAATGGACTCCGGGGGCCTCCCCCCAGAACTCAGGCACCAGCCCCAAGTCACCCGAAGCTGGAGACAGAGCCTCGCCATAATCCTCCTCGGGAGGCCGACTAACCACAGAGGCCCCTGCCAGGCCTGAGCCCAAAGCCAGGAGCACAACCAGAGCCTCCTGCTCGACCACAAACCCTGCCTGCAAGAGCTCGGTTTGTGAAACAGTAACTCTGTGAAGGCAGCCGGCCCAGCCCGCCCCTCCGGTGGGAACGCACCTCCTTTGATTGGCTGCTTCCCGCCCCCCAGGCCTGGGCCTGAGCAGACGGATTTCCAACAGGAACGAGCTAAAGCTGTTGAAAACGACAGAATGCTAGCCCTGGAAGGGGCCTCCAACGCCCTCACTCTATGGAAGCGACAACTGACACCCCAAAGGCAGAGGCTACAATGCATCCCGCTCCCGACAACCCCCAGTCCCCCCTTACCCCCATATAATCTTCACGGCAACACCTCAGGAAAAGAGGCTATGCCAAGAACTGAACAGACAGACAGGTTGGGATTTGGGAGGTTTGGAGGTTTGGGGGTGCAAAAAGAAAGTCTGAGAAAACCCCCCTGTGCCTTTAAGGATTGCACAGCTGCCAGCACGGTACTTGCTCTTATAGGGGGTCCCAGAGCCGGGTGGGCGGGAGGGCCTGGGTAGTGACCAGTCAGCATGGGCCCTGGGGACCTTTGGTGGCAGCCTGAGTCTAGGTGTCCTGAAACCTCCGTGCATGGCACTTTGAGGGTCTCCTCCAAGTACCAAACCAGGTGCCAAGTCACCCAGGAGGAAAAGAGTTGGGAAGAAAGCCACACGGGTGGAGAAGCAGGGAGGAGAGAGACCGACTTTAGAAAGTCTAGAAGAGGATTCATGTAGCACAAAAAGACCCAACTGCAACCGCAGGGGCAAAGAAGTCAGGAAATGCTGCTGGAGCAGCCAGCCCAGTGGCCAGCCCACCAGCCAGTGGGTCGAACTGGGATGGAGGGGGGTGGAGGGTTAAATTTAGCCAGGTAAACAGGGCCTCTGCGGGAGGAGAGGGCCTGGTAGCAGCAAAGCAGTCACCTGCTCCACGGAGTTGGGCACCTCTCGCTGCAGGGAGGGTGCGGCAGGAACGTCCCCAAACAGCAGGCCCGCTCCCAGGTCCGCTCCCGGGGCTCCGCCAACAACGGGGTCACGCTGCTCCTCAGCATTGGGGAGAAGGTTATTTTTACTTTAAAAGGTGGCTCAGATTGGAAACTATCAGATCTTCTCATCTCTATCACAGTCTCTATTCCCAACCCCCCTGCTGGATTTTTCTGGACTCAGGCACACAGTTTGAAGATGCTCAGTAGAAACCAGCCAAGAGGGACGCCTGCGTGGCTCAGTGGTTAAGCGTCTGCCTTTGGCTCAGGTCATGATCCCAGGGTCCTGGGATCGAGCCCCGCATCTGGCTCCCTGCTCAGCGGGAAGCCTGCTTCTCCCTCTCCCACTCCCCCTGCTTGTGTTCCCTCTCTCACCATCTCTCTCTCTGTCAAATAAATAAATAAAATCTTAAAA
>NW_022589762.1:2899796-3147841 GCF_004348235.1 Phoca vitulina
GAGTTTATTTATTTATTTATTTATTTATTTATTTTAGTAATTCCTACATCCAGTGTGAGGCTCAAACCCACGACCTCGAGATCAAGAGTCACATGCTCTACTGACTGAACCAGCCAGACTGGTTATATTTATTTATAACCATCAATAGTAAGTTTAAATAAATAAATATAATATAAATAAAAATAGTACTTAAAAAAAATTAAAATCTCATCCACAGATTTTCTCAGGTTTATTCACCTTTGTGGCTCTGACCTACCCTTGGCTAACTATAATTAAAGGTGAACTTAATAACCTATTCTAAACACTGCTTCTTATTTTCCTCCATTAAGTGTCATACTGGCCCCCAAGTGCAGGATTCTTAGTCCTACTCATTAGATTTTATCTTAGTTACAGAATCTAGAGGGAGAAGCAGTTTATCTGCCTTCATGATTATGCCTTTAAAAAAAAAAATACCATGCCCCTCCCCACAATGTCTTCTGCACCCTGTAATTTATGAATGTATGCATATGGATTTTATGTCTCTGCTTGAGTAACTTCATACCATTATATTTTCATAGAATGAGAGTAGTTATATACAGCCATATATTTATATGAATGCTCCAAAGTCTCAGCAAGGGATATGCCTGGCTTTGATTATTGATGAGAAAAGCAGTTAATATAACATTAAAATTGCTATGACACCCTATCTAAAATAACTCAGTTGCTATTTCACTTTTTTCAGATACCACCTTGTCTCATGAGCCACCTACTCCCAAATGTTATTCTAAATTACCATTTGCAATCACTTCCTCCTAATGCCCACTCCCAACTGCCTTTCTAAATCAACGTTTCACAGTTCCTACTTTGTTGCTGTTCTTTGCCATTTTTTTAAAAGATTTTATTTTTTTTAAGTAATCTCTACACCCAACGTGGGGCTTGAACTTACAAGCTCGAATTCAACCCCACCCCTCCAGTTGTCATTTTAACCTAACAGCTAATTTTCTTTGTCAACCACCATTCCTAATAGGCCAACCTTTCAAACTACAAGGATTTCAAGAAGAATTTTGGTTAAAAGAAATGTTCCTTCATTTTTGGTTATAAATATCTTGCTTTTTATTTTAATCTGTGGATAGCTTCCTGACTGTATTAGATTGTGCTACATAAGAATCCAATGCCCACACTAATCAGCAAAATGAGAGAAGAAATCAACACCAAAAAGAATGTGACTCTGGAGACAAAGACTAAATTAAGATTAAATCACTGGAAGTGTAGGTGGGATATATGAAGAAGACATTTCTCAGTGCTCATTGAGGGACCCAAGCTCCCATTTTTCCACTTTGCCATCTTTAGCTCATGGTTGCTAGTCTCAAGATCCCCTCCGGGCCCAAGATAGACACTAGTCCTTCCATTATCATATCCAATAGTAAAAAGGGAGAAGAAAAGAAGAACACATCCTCCCATATTAAGGAGCTTTCCAGAAATTCCATACAACACTCCTACTTACATCTTATTGGCAGGGAATTAGTTGCCTGTTCAGATCTAGATATAAGGAAAGTTAAGAAATAGAAGTGTTTTATCTGAGTGGCTAAAATTTGGAATTCTGTTCATGAGAAAGGAGACAATAGATTTGGTAGGTAACTAGCAATCTCTGCCAGAAGGACAATTTAATCAGGAAGCAAAGAGACTAACCTGTATATGTCAAGAGACTTTGAACACAGCATAGGCATAATATATAACAATATATACTAATAATAGGTGTTGATGCAGATCCAGAGACATCAAGAAAATGTTCAATTATGTGTACCAATCTTCTGTAAAGAAAGAAAAGGTGTGTATGATACATTTTCTGTAGATGTCTATCCAAAATATCAAATATTTAAAAATTGGGGCATATAGGTAAAAACTAGTAACTTATGTAGCTCACACTGTGCTTACAATGTGCTAATATTTTTTTTCTTTTTACTTTTTTTTAAGTAGGCTCTATGCCCAACATGGGGCTTGAACTCACAACCCCGAGATCAAGAGCCTCATGCTCTGCCAACTGAGCCAGCCAGGCGCCCCTAATGTGCTAATATCTTTAAAAAAAGATTGATCAGAAACTTTCACTCAGAATTTGCTCAAATTCAACTTTTCAAAGCAGCTATATTTAATCCTTCCAGGAATAATTTCTAAGAAAAAATGGAAAAGATGGGAAAATCTGGTTTTGCCCCAAACGAGGTCAACTTAACATAGCAGCAATATGAAAATTAATTTAATAAAAAAATAAATTTAGTTTAACCACTTTGTTTAGACTGATTTGAACATTTCTCTCAAAGACCAATAACTCAGTACATTTTGTAGAACAGATAGCATATTCCTTAGTGAATCCTTGTACTTATTAGTGAAAAAAGCCTTTTGGCTTTTTTTAAAAAGATTATTTGTTTGAGGGAGAGAGAGAGAGAGAGCACGCACACAATTGGGGGGAGGGGCAGAGGGAGAGAATCTTCAAGCTGACTCCCTGCCGAGCACCAAGTCCGATGTGGGTCTCCGTCTATATCATGACTGGTGAGATCACAACCTGAGCCAAAACCAGAAGTTGGATGCTCAACCGGCTGAGCCACGTAGGTGCCCCAACTCTTTGGCTTTATAAACAGTAAATGCAAACATAATTTCAGGAGCTCAGGAGTAGAAACCCAATTGACTTGGATTGTGCTAGTACCTATGTAATAAGTTTGACTACATTGCTTTAATTCTAATAGCTGAATAACCCGCTCAACAGTTAAAAGTAATATTTATGAAGAAAACAGTCATTCTGAAAATTTTATAAAGTTAAAGAAAAATTCTTTACTCTTCTCTTTGGTTGCCAGCCTGTATCCAATTCGTCAGCAAATCTTTGAGTTATACCTTCAGAAGGAATATTTCTGTCCAACTCTTCCATTTCCAGCTCAGGTCACTATCATCTCTCATCCAGATTATTGAAATAGACTTCTAACTAGTTTCCTTATATAACATCATCGCCCCCTTTAGTTTGAACATAGCAGCTAGTAAGATCCTTTTAAAACTTACATAAGTAATGTCGCTCTTCTGCTCAAAATCCTTCAATGGCTTTCCTTCTTATGAGGAATAAATAGAACTACCATATGATACAGCAATTCCCATTTCTGGGTATTTATCAAAAGGAAGCGATAATACTAACTTGAAAAGATATATGCACCCTGTGCTCATTGCAGTATTATTTCCTCCAGCCAAGATATGGAATCAACCAGGGGTTACTGACAGCTTCTGTGGCCTCCCCATGTGCCCAGAGGGCAGCAGGCCTGACCTCTATGCCAGCCACCTATAATTTGGTCCTATTGGAGGCAGTTGTAAATAAATGCCTCATGGCTTTTGCTCTCCAGTCTTAAAAAAAAAAGAATCCAGGGGCGCGTGAGTGGCTCAGTCAGTTAAGTGTCTGCCTTCGGCTCAGGTCATGATCCCAGGGTCCCGGGTTCAAGCCCCACGTCAGGCTCCCTGCTCAGTGGGGAGCCTGCTTCTCCCTCTCCCTCTGCCTGCTGCTCCCCCTGCTTGTGCTCGCTCTCTGTCTCTCTGTCAAATAAAATCTTTAAAAAAAAAAAAGAATCCAAATGAAAATAAGTGAAGCTGTGCAGTTCAAACCCATGTTATTTAAGGGTCAACTGTATAAATAAAATGGAATATTATTCAGCCACTAAAAAGAAGGAAATCCTACTATTTGTGACAACACAAAGATGGACCTTGAGGTCATTATGCTAAATGAAATAAGTCAGACAGAAAAAGACAAATATTCTATCATCGGATTTATACGTGGAATGTAAAAAGAAAAAACACCCCAACAAACTAAACTCATGGAAACAGAGTAGATTGGTGGCAGGGGGCATAGGGGGCAGGATGGTTGAGGGTGGTCAAAGGGTACAAACTTCTAACTATAAGATGAATACGTTCTAGAGGTGTAATATATAGCAAGGTGATTCTACTTAATACTGTACTGTATACTTGAAAATTGCTAAGTGAGTACATCTTAAAAATTCTCATCACACACACACAAAAGATAACTGTGTGAGATGATGAACATGTTAACCAGCCTTTCGGTGGTGATCACTTCACAGTACATATGTATATCACATTATCACGTTATACACCTTAAACTTGAACAATGGCATAAAGCTAGAGAAAAAAAGAAAGAAAAAACCATAAATATATATTGGTTTCTGTTCTCGGTTTCCAGCACAGAACTCCTAAAACCCTTGTATTTTCCTAAGTGATAAGAGTGCTAGCAGTATCTTTTGTTCTAATATTTGGTCTTTGACTCTGGGTTCTTGACACAGAGATTTAGAAAACATGGTATTTCCTGGGTAATAGGAGTGTCTTTTTTTTTTTTTAAGATTTTATTTTTAAGTAATCTCTACATCCAGCATGGTGCTTGAACTTACAACACTGAGATCAAGAGTCAAATACTCTACCAACTAAGCCAGCCAGGCACCCCTGGAGTGTCTTTTGTTTTAACCGGGTAACTCTTGGTGGGCTTCTGAATAGCTTCAGGATGGGGGCTAGTCACCAGAAAGATCTTTCATTCCACCCCTCATGCTCTGGGAAGGGGAGAGGGACTGGAGATTGAGTTAAGGATCCATCATACTTACATGAGGAGGCCTCCATAAAAAGCTCAAAAGTGGAGTTTGGAGAGCTTCTGGGTTGCTGAACACATCCATGTGTTGGGATGGTGGTGCATCCCAAGTTCATGAGGACATAAGCTCCCATGCTCAGGACCCTTCCAAACATCTTTGTATGTAACTGTTCATCTAACTGTTCATCAATATCCTTTATCATATCCTTTATTATTTAATAAAGTGGTAAACATAAGTGTTTCCCTGACTTCCACTGAGCTGTTCTAGAAAATGACTTAATCCAAAGAGGGGGGTAATGGCAACCTCTACTTTTGTAGCCAACTTGGCAAAAATGGTGGGTAACCTGGGAACTTCCTACTTGCAATCAGAGTTTAAAGTGAGGGGCAGTCTCGTGGGACTGAGCCAAGACATGGAATCAACCACTCTGTGGAGTCCGCCTAACATAGGTTAGTGTCAGAAATTATTTGAATTGTAGAACCCCCAGCTGGTGTTGCAGAGAATTTCATGTGTGGAAAACCCACACATCTGTTATCAGAAGTGTGTTACAGTATTATGAGAGTAAAGGAGACACACAACAGGAGGAAAAGTTTCGTTTTCCCTATAACCTCTCATTCATTTCATTTAGTTCTTTGCAATGTCACCTTCTCAGTTGCCTTTCCCAAGGAATCACTCCATCTAAAAAAGTACCATTTCTTGGGGTGCCTGGGTGGCTCCATTGGTTAAGCATTAGCCTTCAGCTCAGGTCATGATCCCAGGGTCCTGGGATCAAACCCCGCATTGGGCTCCCTGCTCAGTGGGGAGCCTGCTTCTCCCTCTTCCTCTGCTTGCCGCTTTGCCTACTTGTGCTTGTTCTCTCTCTCTGTCAAATAAATAAAATAAATAAAGTCTTAAAAAAAAAAACCATTTCAGCGCACCTGACTGGCTCAGTTGGTGGAGCATGTGACTCTTGATCTCAAGGTTGTGGGTTTGAGCCCCACATTGGGTGTGGAGATTACTTAAAAAAGAAAATCTTGGGACGCCTGGGTGGCTCAGTCGGTTAAGCGTCTGTCTTCGGCTTGGGTCGTGATCCCTGGGTCCTGGGATTAAGTCCCGCGTCGGGCTCCCTGCTCCGTGGGGAGCCTGCTTCTCCCTCTGCCTCTCTCTCTCTCTCTGTCTTTCATGAATAAATAAAATCTTTAAAAAAAAAAGAAAATTTTTAAAAAATAAATAAATAAAATGGTACCATTTATGTCATCACTCTCTAGCTTCTGCCTCATTTTTTTTTTAGTAGCACTTACTTCTACCAGCCATACTACATATTTGTTTACTTGTAGATTATGTTTCTGCCTTCTAGAATACAAGCTCCACGAGAGCCCGGACTTTTTTGTTCTTTATTCTATCTTCAGTGCCTAGATTAGTGCCTTTCACAAAGGAGTATCTTAATAAATATTTATTTAATGAAAGATGAATAAAAGAATGAATGAGATATATTAACCATTACAATATACTATACACTGTAGGAGCCCTTAGTTGGTAAAATATTTGGAAGGGCATTTTATACAGTACTCTCTGCAAAACAGAAAGAACCCACACATTTCACATGGAAGCATATGATGATTTAAACTAAATAAATGAAATCTTTTCTTTAAAAAAAAAATGTGCTCCTCTATAATCCAGTAAGAATAAGCCCAGCCAAACATGCTTAAGTAACTGTCTTAAATAATGTCTTCCTTGACTCCACATTTCCCTCCATCTACCCCCATTTCTCTGATCACTTTCATGACCCTTGTTGAGAGTGTGGCTTCCAGGGGCCATTTCTACTTCCTCATTTCCTGTTCTCTCAATTCTACTCAGCCTTCCACAGAACTGCTCCTTGCAGAGTCATCAAGGTATCTTCTTGATCATTTTTTTAAAATATATTTTTAAAGATTTTATTTATTTGTCAGAGAGCGCGAGAGCAAGAGAGAGAGTACAAGCAGGGGGAGGGGCAGAGGGAGAGGGAGAAGCAGACTCCCCATTGAGCAGGGAGCCCGATGCAGGGCTTGATCCCAGGACTCTGCGATCATGACCTGAGCTGAAGGCAGATGCTTAACTGACTGAGCCCCCCAGGCACCCCAAAAGTACATATTTAAATATAATAGTATAGTAGAGTTAAGAGTTCCTTTTCTGATACTCCCTAACCTTGCCAATTACCTCATCTCTCTAAAATGCACTTCCCGTAACTATGAAATAGCAACGATCATAGTGTCTAGTTCTTAGAGAAGTTTTGACAATTAAATGAGATACTGCATCTTGTACACTTAGCAATCTGTTGACTAAATAATTAATGTTAACATTTTTATTTCTTCAGCATTTTTTTCAGAAGAGGCGTAAGGACATCTCTCTTTGGTGAAGAGGGCATCAGTGCCTTGATAAGCGGCCCAGCTGCCATCATACAATGGACAAGGCCAGGAAACAAAAAGAATACTCCATCCCCTGGGGATCGTGGCGAATTCAAAGAAACAGTATGTTATTACTAGATTTGGAATCTGGCCAAGTTGCTAATACCCACATAGTGATGTTTGAGGAAAATGCCACCCAGTCTCGTGAAGCCAGACTTGATCCTATCACTGAAGCACCCCACCCACCTCCATTTTATATAAAATAAAAGGACTTCTGAATCACTGCATCAATTCCATACGGCCCAGGGCCTTCCAATTTCAGCCTTACCAACCACTTCATGTCTTGGCCCAAATTGTTAGTATTCTGTGGCAGACAGTATTTGCCAAAAATGAAGTAGCTTCCATTTCGCATATTCTTCTTACGCTGTGACTTTGCCACTCTCTCCTGGAGAGGTGAGGCTATATTTTCTCCCCTTGAATCAGGGTGTACTTATGGTTTTCAGGTGGATGTTATGTGACTGCTAAAGCTAGGTCATAAAAAGCAATACACCTTTCTGCTATTCTGGAATGCTTGCTCTGACAGTCCAGTCATAGGCTGTGAGAAATCCCCAGCAGTCCCCGTGGAAAGGCCCATATGGAGAAGAACCTAGGCCCCCATCCCCATCTACAACAGAAATCTGAGCTGAACGTCAGCACTTAACCTGCCAGCTGTGTGGACGAGCCATCTTGAAAAGCATTCCTACAGCCCCAGTCAAGCCACCCCAGCTGATGCACAAAGCAGAGTTGAAGCTGCCTTGCCAAGCACTGCCCAAAAGGAGAGTCGTGAGCAGAATAAATGATGGATCCTTCTCCAAACAAATATTATTTACAATGGGAGAAAATGAATATGGATAAAGCTCATTTTTGCCAATGTCTATACCAAAATGGTAATTCTTAATAAGTAAAAATTGTATTTCACTCTTCATAGTCTTTTAATTCTTCAATTTAAACAATGTTATCTACTTATTAATCTCTTATATGTTTATTTGTTTTATTATTATTATTATTATTTACTGAGATCTGAAAGTAATTTGCCCAAGCAAGGACTTTGGTCTGCATGGAATTCTTACACTTATCTCCTTTTATCAGGTGGGCTTATTGTAAGGTGTAGAATTAAGAACGACTGAACAAACATTTCTGGAGCATCTATTAAATATCAGATATTAAGCTGTGTGCTTTATATGTTAACTCATTTAATCCTGCAACTCTGATTAAAGTTAACTATTGCCATTTTAAGAGAAAGAAAACTGATGTTCAGAGGCTTAAAGCAAAAGGCTCAAGTTGTAGAGCTGTCTGAATCCAAAATTCGTGCTCTTTACATAATTTCAGTCTTTATCTATCTGAGGTGAGAATCCAGTGATTTCTTTTCTTTAAAAAAAAATTGGGGGGTGGAGCAGTAAAGAAAAACAAAATTTTTTTAAAGTAAGCGCTACCCCCAACATGGCGCTCAAACTCACAACCAGGAGATCAAGAGTGGCATGCTCTACCGACTGAGCCAGCCAGGCACCCCAGAGAATCCAGTGACTTTATAGGAAACATTGTTATAGGTTAATCTTGTCTCAAGTTTATGTATTGTATTAGAATATATTTAGCTACAAGTAACAGAAGACCCCAAGACAGTGTGCCCATCCAGAAGAATACTTATTGTTAGCAAGAAGTTTGGAAATAGAAGATTCCAGAATTTATATTGCCACTCTAATCGGGACTTGCTACATAATTTATGAGGCCCAATGCAAAATGGTAATGCAAGGTCCCTTCTTAAAAATTATTCCTAATTTTAGGACAGCAACAGCAGAGTGTTAAACCAAGTGTAATATTATTCTAAGTGCTGAGGCCCGTATGACTAGTCCCCTGAAGCTGAACCAGGTTCTGATGATGTCAGGACTCTGGGTTTGCATCTGCAATTTTCCTGTCCTTTCCTATTTGGACACAAGATGCCAAGTAGAAGTGAATGGACAGAGAAGGACTCAAAAAGCAAAATCCACTGGGCGCCTGGGTGGCTCAGTTGGTTAAGCGACTGCCTTCGGCTCAGGTCATGATCCTGGAGTCCCGGGATCGAGTCCCGCATCGGGCTCCCTGCTCGGCAGGGAGTCTGCTTCTCCCTCTGACCCTCCCCCCTCTCATGTGCTCTCTCTGTCTCATTCTCTCTCTCTCAAATAAATAAATAAAATCTTTAAAAAAAAAAAAAAAAAAAAAGAAGCAAAATCCACTTGAGTTTTGTTGGCCAGAACTGAGTCATGTGGCTACCTCTTGTTCAAGGGAGTCTAAGAAAATGAGTATCAGGCAAAGGGGAACTGAATTGTCACTGCAGACTTACATCAATCAAGATCCATTGCTATCCTGGGGCACCTGGGTGGCTCAGTTGGTTAAGCGACTGCCTTCGGCTCAGGTCATGATCCTGGAGTCTCAGGATCGAGTCCCGCATCAGGCTCCCTGCTCGGCAGGGAGTCTGCTTCTCCCTCTGACCCTCCTCCCTCTCATGCTCTCTGTCTCTCATTCTCTCTCTCGCAAATAAATAAATAAAATCTTTAAAAAAAAAAAAAAAAGATCCATTGCTATCCCAAATCAGAGTTCTGTTAGCAAAGATGAAGGGTTGGGGTAAATGCCATTGGGCAATTTGTCCTCTACAAATACCTTTTTGGAGTGTCAGAACATACTAAAATTTTTTGTGTCCAATGGTCCAGAGAAATTTGGCACATTTGTCCAATTTGGACACAGTCCCAATTTCCTGCCCTTGAATCTTTATTATGCTTTTTTCTCTACTTAAAAGTCACTACACATGTAATTTCTTATGTGTCTAAATCTTACCCAGACTTAGTCTATTGAAAATGTCATTTCTGGGGGCACCTGGCTGGCTCAGTCGGTTGAGCATCTGCCTTTGGCTCAGGTCCTGATCCCGGGGTCCTGGGATCGAGCCCTGTGTCAGGCTCTCTGCTCAGTGGGGAATCTGCTTCTCCTTCTCCCTCTGCCCCTCTCCCCCCTTTGTGCTTGTTCTCTCTCTCTAATAAATAAATAAAATCTTAAAGAAAAAAAAGAAAATGTTATTTCTGTCATGAAAAATTACCTGGTTCCCCTAATAGGGTGCAATTGTTCTTACATCTGAAGTCTTAAGAACTTTTAACTTTAAATTCTAATTAGTAGGTATATTTATCTTATCATTTTTTTAAAAGATTTATTTATTTATTTTAGAGAGCAAGAGAGCGTGAGCAGGGAGAGGGGCAAAGGGAGAGAGAGAGAATCCTCAAGCAGACTCCCCACTGAGCACAGAGTGTGGAGCCTAGAGCCCTTCATGGGGCCAGATCTTAGGACCCTGAGATCATGATCTGAGCCAAAATCAAGAGTCAGCCACTTAACCAACTGAGCCACCCAGGCGCCCCTATCTTACCACTTCTATAGTGACTATTGTTTTGTCTGCCCAGCACTTGATAAGGCATCTTGCTAATCAGGCCATAATAATGGGTATGTGACTCAAGGTAGTCAATCAGTCTTTCTCTACAATTTTTCAAATTGGATCTAGAAAAAAGAATCCCTTGCCCTATTGGTGACAGAATTAAGAAGCTATAAATCTGGAATGCTTCAGTCACATCCCTCATGGACCCCTAACCAATACCACATTTAAAGGAAAATTCTAGATTAAAGACCAAATATAAAAGATTACACTATTAATATTTAATTTATAATTTTAATGGAGATGTAAGATAATGATAGCCAGGAAGGGATTTTTAGATATAATTTTAAACTACAAACCAATAAGGAAAATTATCTATGAATGTTATTACATAAAATTTAAGGATTTGTGTTCAAGAAAAGGCACCATGGATATAGTTAATAGGCAGCTAACAGAATAATAGCAGATATTTACACAGTCATAATCTACCAAGAGATTAACATCCAGAATTTCAATAATACCCTCAAATCAACAAGAAAAAAGTCATGACCATGTGGGAAAAAAAGCATATCAATAGAAGAATGGTATGAACAGCCAATTTAAAGAATAAAAAACCAAAAAACTTATGTAAAGCATGCATAGGAAGAAATGCTTAAAATCATTAGTAATTAGAAATGTAATTTTAAACAACAATAAAGTATCTTTTTATACCTATTAGACTGCCAAAAGTTAGAAATCTACATAATGTCAAGTATATAAATGTGAAGGGATAGGAAAATATAGGAATCCTCTCCTGCACTGCAGCTATTGTGGAGCACAATCTGTCATTACTCAGGCAAATAAAACATATGTCTATGACCCAAAATTCCACTCTTGTATGTATATTCCCAAGAAATTCCCACACAGGTGTATACAGGGACATGTATGAATATATTCACTATAGTATTATTTATGGTGATGGGGAGTTGGAAGAAACCTGGATGTCCATAGTGGGGAAAGTAAATAGGTGAAATGTGGTGCAGGTTACACCATGGAAAATTCTATGGCAGTTAGACACAATGAATTAGATATAACAGTGTATTAGTTTCCTAGAGCCACCATAATAAATTACCACAAACAGAATGGCTTAAAACAACAGAGATTTATTCTCTGACAGTCAGGAGGCAAGAAATCAAAAATTAAGGTATTAACAGGGCCACACTTTCTCCAAAGAGTCTAGGGGAAAGGATCCTTCTTTGCCTCTTTCAGCTTCTGGTAGTATTAGGTGTTCCTTGGCTTGTGAAATCGTAATTCCAATGTCTGCCTCTGTCGTCTTCTTCTTTTTCTTCTTCATTCTTTTAAAGTAGGCTCCACACCCAGAGTGGAGCCCAATGCAGGGCCTGAATTCATGACCCTGAGATCAAGACCTGAGCTGAGATCATGAGTCAGATGTTTAACCAACTGAGCCACCCAGGTGCCCCTCTGCTTCTGTCTTCATATGCCTGTCTTCCCTCTTTGTCTCTGTTTTCTGTTCTTGTAAGTATACAAATTATATTGGATTAGGTTCCATCATTAATTGGTTATGACTTCATATTAGCTTGATTACATCTGCAAAGACCCTATTTCTTTTCTTTTTTTTTTTTTTTAAAGATTTTATTTATTTGACAGAGAGAGACACAGCGAGAGAAGGAACACAAGCAGGGGCAGTGGGAGAGGGAGAAGCAGACACCCTGCAGAGCAGGGAGCCCGAAGTGGGGCTCGATCCCAGGACCCTGAGATCATGACCCGAGCCGAAGGCAGACGCTTAACAACTGAGGCACCCAGGTGCCCCAAGACCCTATTTCTAATTAAGGTCACATTCACAGGTAGTAGGGGTTAGGACTTCAACATATCTTTTTAGGGGACACAATTCAACCCTCAACAAACATCAACAAGAACAACCTTAAAAACATGATGCTTTTCAAAAAAGAGAAATAGAATGATATTCTATTCAATAACATTTAGATAAATTTAAAAATACATAAACCCCAAAAATTATATATCAAAATTTGTGGGATACAGCTAAAGTATTTCTTAGAAGGAAATATGTAGCTTTAAATGCTTATATAAGAAAAAAAGAAGTGTTGGGATGCCTGGGTGGCTCAGTTGGTTGACTGTCTGCCTTCAGCTCAGGTCATGATCCTAGGGTACTGGGATTGAGTCCTGCATTGGGGGTCCTTGCTCAGCAGGGATCCTGCTTCTCCCTCTGCCTGCCATTCCCCCTGCTTGTGCTCACTCTCTCTCTGACAAATAAATAAATAAAATCTTAAAAAAAAAAAAAAAAACTGTTAAAAAATCAAAGGTTTAGTGTCCACTATAAGAACTAGAAAAAAGGAAAAGTAAATTAAAACTAAAGTAAGCAGACAAAAGGAAATGATGAATACTGAAAAAAAAATCAATAAAATTTAAAAATAAAAAATAATTACAGCAATTAATAAAATCATGAGCTGTTTCTGGGAAAGATCAATAAAACTGACAAACCTCCAGCTCCAAACTAACTGAGAAAAAAGGAAAAGACACAAGTTACCCAAATCAGGAATCAAAGGAGACATCACTACAGATACCACAGACATTAGAAGGATAATTAGGAAATACTATGAACAACTTTATGTCAACAAATTCAACAACTTAGATAAAATGAAAAAATTCCTTGAAAGGCAAGCATACTAAAGCTCACTCAAAAATAAATAGATAAAACAAATATTTCTACATCTTTAAAAGAAATTGAATCTGCAGTAAAAACTTTCCCAGGGGCCCCTGGCTGGCTCAGTCAGTAGAGCATGGGACTCTTGATCTCAGAGTTGTGAGTTCAAGCCCCACATTGGGTGTAGAGATTACTTAAAAATAATATCCTAAAAAACAAACAAACAAACAAACAACAAACCTTCCCAGAAAGGCAACCTATTGAATGGAAGAAGATATTTGCTAAACATATATCTGATAAGGGATTAATATCCAAAACAGTTTTAAAAATATCATATGACTCAATAACAACAAAACAAACAAACCAAACCAAAATAAAACAATACCCAAGCATTAAAAAATGGACAGAGGAACCGAACTTTTTTTCCAAAAAAGACATACAGATGGCCAACACACACGTGAAAAGATGCTTGACATCACCAATCAACAAGGAAATGCATGATGAGATATCACCTCATATGTGTTAGAATGGCTATTATTAAAAAGACAAGGGGCGCCTGGGTGGCTCATTTGTTAAGCGTCTGCCTTTGGCTCAGGTCATGATCCTGGGGTCCTGGGATCGGGCCCTGCATAGGGCTCCCTGCTCTGCGGGAGGCCTGCTTCTCCCTCTCCCACTCCCCCTGCTCGTGTTCTCTCTCTGTCAAATAAATAAATAAATAAAATCTTAAAAAACCCCAAAAAGACAAGAAATAAGTGTTGGCTAGACTGTGGAGAAAAAGGAACCCTTGGGCTCTGTTGGTGGGAATGAAAATTGGTGCAGCCATGATAGAAAACAGTATGGAATGTCCTTCAAAAAATTTAAAGTAGAACACCATATGATCCAGCAATTCTGTTTATGAGTATATATCCAAGAAGGTAAGGGACATCTGGCTGGCTCAGTCAGTAGAGCATGTGACACTTGATCATGGGGTCATGAGTTTGAACCCCATGCCGGGCTCCCTGCTCAGCAGGGAGTCTGCTTCTCCCTCTGCCCCTCCCCCTGCTCCTTCTGTCTCTCTCACTCTCTCTCAAATAAATAAAATCTTAATTTTTAAAAATATTTATATTTATTTTTATTTTTTTATTTTTTTAAAGATTTTATTTATTTATTTGACAGAGAGAGACAGCGAGAGAGGGAACACAAGCAGGCAGAGTGGGAGAGGGAGAAGCAGGCTTCCCGCTGAGCAGGGAGCCCGATGTGGGGCTTGATCCCAGGACCCTGGGATCATGACCTGAGCCGAAGGCAGACGCTTAATGACTGAGCCACCCAGGCACCCCTATTTTTATTTTTTTAAAGATTTTATTTCTTTGAGAGAGGGAGAGAGCACGAGTGCGAGAGAGCATGAGCAGCAGAGAGGGGCAGAGAGAGAGAGAGGGAAAAGCAGACTACCCACTAAGCAGGCAGCCTGATGTGGAGCTCGATCCCAGGACCCTGGGATCATTGCCTAAGTTGAAGGCCGATGCTTAACCAACTGAACCACCCAGGTGCCCCTAAATAAATAAAATCTTTAAAAAAAAAAAAAATAAAATAAATAAATAAAATCTTTTAAAACAAGCTCAAACAATTAAAAATTGATAACACTTCATCAAAATTAAAACTATTTTTCTCAGGTGCCTGGGTGGCTCAGTTGGTTAAGCATCTGCCTTCAGCTCAGGTCAGGATCTTGAGGTTCTGGGATTGAGTCCCGCATCAGCTCCCAGCTGGGCATGGAGCCTGCTTAAGATTCTCTCTCTCCCCCTCTACCTCTCCCCTACACTCTCTCTCTCTTAAAAAAACAAAAACAAAAACAGAAACAAACTATTTTTCTCCAAAAGACACTGTTAAAGAATAAAAGGCAAAGCATAGTCTAGAAAATATTTACAAAACATATATCTGATCGAGGAGTTATAAGAGAATATATAAAGAACTCTTACACTTCAATAATAAGAAGACAATCTGATTTCTTTAAAATGGACTAGTAATTTTATAGACACCTCACCACAGAATATATAAAAGTGGGAAATAAACATGTGAAAAGCTTATCACTATCAGTAATCATTAGGGAAAAACAAGTTAAAATCAGTTAGATACAGCCAACTGCATACCTACTAGAATGGCTAAACATTTTATATTTGTTATTTTTTAGAGAGAACGTGAGAAAGAGCAGGGGGGAAGGGGCAGAGGGAGAGGGAGAGAGAGAATCTGAGGCAGACTCTATGCCCAGTGAGGAGCCCTACTCAGGGCTCTATGTGAGGCTCGATCCCACGGCCCTGAGATCATGACCTGAGCCTAAATCAAAAGTTGGACACTTAACCGACTGAGCCACCCAGGTGCCCCAAGAATAGCTAAACTTAAAAAGATTGGTAATACCTAGTGTTTATGAGGGTGTGGAACAAGAACAAGACTAACTTCCATACATCGCTACTAGTACAACCACTCTGGAAAATAGTTTGGCAGTTTCTTATAAAGTTGTAAAGTTATAATAGTTGTATCATTTCTTTCTTTTTTTAAAAAATATTTTTTATTTATTTATTTGAGAGACAGAGAGCATGAGCAGGAGGAGGGGCAAAGGGAGAGGGAGAAGCAAGCAGGCTCCCCACTGAGCAGGGAGCCCGATGCAGGGCTCGATCCCAGGACCCTGAGATCATGACCTGAGCCGAAAGCAGATGCCCAACCGACTGAGCCACCCAGGCGCCCCAATAGTTGTATCATTTCAATGACATAAATCAAGTTGATTCTTTTATTTTCTTATTGAGATATACTTGAAATACAGCATTACGGGGATGCCTGGCTGGCTCAGTCAGTAGAGCAGGTGACTCTTAATCTCAGGGTTGTTAGTTCAAGCTCCACGTTGGGAGCCCCACTCCTTAAACAAAATAAAAAGAAATATAACATTATGTAAGTTTAAGGTATACAATACGTTGATTTGACACACTTACATATTGAGATATGATTACCATTGCAGCATTAGCTAACACCTCCATCATGTCACATTATTATCATTTCTTTTTTCTGGTGAGAACACTTATGATGGAGTCTCATAGCAACTTTAAAGTATATAATACAGGATTGTTAACTATAATTACAATGCTGTGCATTAGATCCCCAAAACTTACTCATCTTCTAACTACAAATCTGTACCCTTTGACCAACATCTCCCTAATTCCACCCCCATCCCCAGCACCTGGTAACCACCATTCTACTCTCTATTTCTACAGATTCAGGTGTTTTAGATTCCACATATAAGTGATATCATGCAGTATTTGTCTTTCTCTGACTTATCTCACTCAGTATAATGACCTCAAAGTCCATTCATGTCACAAATGGCAGGATTTCCCTCTTTTTTTATGACTGAATAATATTTGATTATCTATCTATCATCTATCTATCTATCTATCTATCTATCTATCTATCTATCTATCTATTTATCTCTCTATCATCTATCCACCACATCTTCTTTATCCATTCATTCATCCCTCAAGGGACACTTAGGTTGTTTCTATATCTTGGCTATTATGAATAATGTTGCAATAAACATGGAAGTTCAAGTATCTTTTCAATATACTGTTTTCATTTCCTTTGGATAGATACCCAGAACTGGCATTGCTGGATTGTATGTTAATACTATTTTTATTTTTTTGAGGAATCTCCAGACGTTTTCCATAGTGGCTGTGTCAATTTACACTCCCACCAATAGGGCACAAGTGTTCCCTTTCCTCCATATCCTTGCAAAACTTGTGATTCCTTATCTTCTTGATAATAGCCATTCTAACTGATATGAGGTGATGTCTCATTGTGGTTTTGATTTACATTTCCTGATAATTAGTGATGTTCATCATCTTTTCATGTACCTGTTGGCCATACGTATGTCTTCTTTGGAAAAAGGTCTGTTCAGTTCCACTGCTCATTTTCTTTTTTTTTTTTTAAGATTTTATTTATTTATTTGAGAGAGAGAATGAGACAGAGAGGGAGCATGAGCAGGGGGAATGGCAGAGGGAGAGGGAGAAGCAGACTCCCCGCTGAGTGGGGAGCCCGCCATGGGGCTCAACCCAAGGACCCTGGGACCATGACCTGAGCCAAAGGCAGACACTTAACCAATTCAGCCACCCAGGCACTCTTCCTCTGCTCATTTTCTAATTGAATTTTTTTTTTTCTAGTGAGTTGTATAAATTCTTTCTAATTTTGGATATTAATCCCTTATCAGATGTATGATGTGCAAATATTTTCTCCCACTCTATAGGTTGCCTTTTCACTTTGTTTCTTTTGCTGTTCAGAAGCTTTTTAAGTTTGATGTAGTTCCATTTGTCTATTTTGCTTTTATTGCTTGTGTTTTGGGAAGTTGATTCTTTTAAATGAAACATAACAACTAAGGCATTAAAGGGACAATTATGAGGGCTCTTTAAGATTCTGGACTGAGAGATAAAAACAGTTACATTAAGGGGCGCCTGGGTGGCTCAGTCGTTAAGCGTCTGCCTTCAGCTCAGGTCATGGTCCCAGGGTCCTGGGATCGAGCCCCGCATCGGGCTCCCTGCTCGGTGGGAAGCCTGCTTCTCCCTCTCCCACTCCCCCTGCTTGTGTTCCCTGTCTCACTGTGTCTCTGTTAAATAAATAAATAAAATCTTTAAAAAAAAAAAAAAGTTACATTAAGTCATCTATCCCAACCCCCCCCGAATTCCCACCCCCTACAATAGCCATTTATGGGTCACCTGCTCTGTGCCTAGCACCATACAAGATTCCTATCAGGAATTCATAGTCTTAAGGAGGATACATACAAGTAAACAGATAAATTACAGTAACAACACAGTGAAAGCCTTATATAGATAAGAAATTTGTCAACAAGAAAGACTGAAATGATACCAGGCAGGGAGCCCAGATTCTTGCAGAAGATTTCTTTCAGAACTTAAACAATGGTGCCTGTTTTTATTTCTGCCATTGATATGCAAATTATTTCCTCCCAGACTTTCATTAGCTTAAGAACAATTGCATGCAAACCAACTTCTGATTTTACCTGGCAACAAAGGAAACTGATATTTCATGAACAACTAAAATCTACAGGAATTCCCAGGTTACATTGAAGGCAATAATCTCAACTTACTTTACCTAATATTTTACCAGAACAGCCATAGCAATATAGGTTGCAATTCTCTGCCCACTGTTTGGTAGCTGTATTAATGAGTTGTGAAAGGACCAAACTGTAGTCATTCAGAGGGGAAGGGAAGCAAGCCACCTAAAAACCCCAACACTACATATCTATGAGTTCCAGAATAAACAAATAAGGAACACCTCCTAATATATATGTAATAGATTAGCTCAACCTTAAGTTTAAACATAAGAAATTGCTGATATTCAACCTTTTTGGACCTGTAAAAATGTCTGTTTCTTATGGTTCTAAGTGTATGTCAAGCAAAAGAAGAAATTCATCAGAAATAGGGAAGAATGGGGTGCCTGGGTGGCTCAGTCGTTAAGCGTCTGCCTTCGGCTCAGGTCATGGTCCCAGGGTCCTGGGATCAAGCCCCACATCAGGCTTCCTGCTCAGCGAAGAGTCTGCTTCTCCCTCTCCACTCCCCCTGCTTGTGTTCCCTCTCTAGCTGTGTCTCTCTCTCTGTCAAATAAATAAATAAAATCCTTAAAAACAAAACAAAACAAAACAAATAGGGAAGAAAAATGGGCTAGATCAATGCAGAAGTCCTTCACTCTGCCTTCTAGAGTTCTTTTATATATATTATAGTATTGAGCACCTACTCTGGGCCAGCCTATCAGAGTTCAGTCAATTAGCACATAGTGTCAAAGAAGACAGCATCATGGCTCAGCCGTGAAATGATACAGGGACAAGAAGCATCAGTCTTCCCATAACTTTTCTAAATTGCTTCTGTTAAATCATGAAATTCCAGTGTTGGAAAGGGACTTTGGAGGACATTTAGTCTCAGGCAGTAAATACAGAAAAGAGACAATTTCTCAGGATATAGATTTTTTTGTAATAAATGAGGTAATAAAGTTACTGTTGATCACTGACCCTCTAAAACATTGCAACCAAAGGGCAATCTTTTTTGGCTATAAAAAGCCTTCTCTCAGAGGAGCAATAATTGAGTTAATGGATACAGAACTAGACTTATTCTCTGTAGAAGCTATAAAACGCAGTAGAAATAATTGTTTTACATTTGTAGAGAGCCCTATAGCTTATAAAACTCTTTGCAGTAGCAATAATTATGTTTTACATTTGTAGGGAGACACAGTTTACAAAGCTCTTTCACTCATAAGATTTTATTTGATCTTTCCCAAAATTATATGAAGTGCATAAGCAGGTATCACCTCTGTTGTAAAGCGTTTCATTTTAACATAATTTCAGTCTTAAAGAAAAGTTGCCATAGCACAAAGAATTTGCATATACCCCACTCAGATTTTCCCACTGTTGACATTTAACCACATTTGCTTTATATCTGTTTGGTTGGTTTGAAAGTTGTCGTGGTCCTTTACCTCTAAATATTTCTATTTGTATTTTCTAGAAACAAGCATACTCTTTTAGATGACCATCACATAACTTCCAAAATCAGGAAATTCACATCAATATAATTCTATTAGCTAGTTTACAGATATTACTCAAATTTTGACAATTGTCCTCATACTGCCATTTATAGAAAAAGGAAATTTGAAATCACAAATTTTTTTCAGTTTTCATTGTCTCCTTAGTCTTCAAGTCCTCAGTTTTTCTTATTTTTCATGACCCTGGCATTTTTAGGAGTACAGTCTAGTGATTTTCTACAATATCCCTCCATCTGAGTTTTTCTGTTTCGTTTCCGTTTTTCAGGTGAGGAAAATAAGACTCAAAGTTTGAAAGATGGACAATAAATGGAGAGAGTGACTCAAATTTTGGTCTTTTGACTTCAATATAATTGCCCTATACCTCCAAAATAATAACTTAATTCACTTATATGTATGTATAAGTTACTTTTGCATATATTCTAATAATCTGTCAAGACGGATGGTCAAACACCAGCTGCTTGACTATTTGCCATTTAAATTGAACCTTTGAATGGGGAGTGGGTAGTGATTTTCAAACTTTTCCGCAGAGGTGCTTCAAGGCAGAGAGGGTAAGCCTTCATAGTCCTACACCAATTTCTTTTTTTTTTTTTTTAAAGATTTTATTTATTTATTTGACAGAGAGAGACAGAGCGAGAGAGGGAACACAAGCAGGGGGAGGGGCAGAGGGAGAAGCAGGCTTCCCGCTGAGCAGGGAGCCCGATGCAGGGCTCTATCCCAGAACCCTGAGATCATGACCTGAGCCGAAGGCAGATGTTTTAACAACTGAGCCACTCAGGTGCCCTAGTCCTACACCAATTTCATTAGAACAGAACCGCTGCATTTTCTCTGTTAGTTATATCTACAATTTCATTTTTTCAAAAAGGATACTTTTTCTAAGATTTTGAAAAATATTAAATGAGATGACCTTTAAGCTTATTTCAAGTAGTGCTGAATAGAAGAACGGAAGAATAGGTAAGAGAAGTAGAGGTAGAGACTTATACAAGCAAGAGGAAGAAAAAGAAAAAAAAAAAACCCAAATTACTAATATTACTTCAGAAAAAGCAATTTCTAAAAATTCAGCAAACTTCAAAATAATATTCCTAAGATATTACATTACGTACAGTGTCTAGCCTTCTACTGCCTAAGTTCTGATATCAGTTCAGACAGATACTAAATCCCAGTTCACATGCTGCTTCCTCCAAGAAGTCTTCCTGCTGACTCTTTAGAAGTAACATCTTCATTCACCTCAAATTCCATTATCTGGACTTTATATCATATACCATTTTTAGACATTTTAGACCCTTTAGTAGGGTCAAGCAATGCGGGAAGGGCCATAGGAGCAGGGGAAGGAGTTGAGGGGCTAGAGAGATTCTGCCGTCTCTCTTACTCCAGGATACCAGTGGGCTACAGAAATGAAGGATCAGTAAACTCTGAAAATGTATGAGGTTGCTGTTCTATCTGTTCTACATCCCCCCTTTCTGGCTCTAGAAGCATAAAGATTCAGTTCTTACACCAGGGTGACAACTCAGGTAGGAGAGATAGATTTTTAATATGCCTGGTTTAAGTGTGTCCTGGGAGGCAGAGTCGCAGAAACAATCGGCAGTACGGGAAGAGAGTAGAACACACAACTCACAGCAGGGTGCTCTAAGGTTATGGAATAATGTCCTTGTTATGAGATAAGACTCCACCCATCCTGTCTAAAGAATTATGCTCAGGGGAGGGGTAAAAAAAAAATAAATAAAAAGAATTATGCTCAGGATAAAGTAGAATTTTAAAATCCCAGGGGTGCCTGGGAGGCTCGGTCGGTTAAACATCCGCCTTCAGCTCAAGTCATGATCCCGGATTCCTGGGATCGAGTTCCATCCTACTCCCTGCTCAGAGGGAGCCTACTCCTCCTTCTCCTTCTGCCTGCCGCTCCCCCATCTTGTGCTCCTTCTCTCTCTGTGTCAAATAAATACATAAAATAAAATAGATCTTTAAAAAATAAAATAAAATCCTGGAGCATGTTAGAAGGAGCGTGTTTGGTAAACACCAGGTGTTTTAATTAGTTAATGAATTTAAAGTGGGCTCTGTGCCCAATGTGGGGCTTAAACTCACAACCCTGAGATCAAGAGTTGCATGCTCTACGGACTGAGACAGCCAGGGCCCCAACAGCAGGTGTTTTAATATGAATAATTTGATTGTGGTGAGGTGATGAGGAAGTATCAGAATGCCAATCTGCTGTGCAGTTGTGTAGGTGGGATGGAAGCCATATACCAAGAGAAACAAAGAATGCCTCGGCTGCCATTTAAGCAATATATTTTTTCTATTTGTGGGGGCTGGAGGAAAGAGAAATGTGTAAATTTATAAAAAAGATAAAATCGGGGCACCTGGGTGGCTCAGTCGTTAAGCGTCTGCCTTCAGCTCAGGTCATGATCCCGGGGTCCTGGGATCGAGCCCCGCACCGGGCTCCCTGCTCGGCAGGAAGCCTGCTTCTCCTTCTCCCTCTGCTGCTTCCCATGCTTGTGCTTTCTCTCTCTGTCAAATAAATAAATAAATAAAAATAAAAAAGATAAAATCACCTATATTGCCCAGAAAAATCTATTGTTTCTTTTAGTCTTTTTAAGAAAACAAATACAGGGGTGCCTGGGTGGCTCAGTCGTTAAGCGTCTGCCTTCGGCTCAGGTCATGATCCCAGGGTCCTAGGATCGAGTCCCACATCCGGCTCCCTGCTCAGCGGGAAGCCTGCTTCTCCCTCTCCCACTCCCCTGCTTGTGTTCCTGCTCTCGCTATCTCTCTCTCTGTCAAATAAATAAATAAAATCTAAAAAAAAAAAAAAAAGAAAATACATAATTCATACGATCCAAAATTAGTATCATATTGCATTTACAGTATTTTAAAACTTTTTATTTGGAAATAATTCCAAACTTACAAAAAGTTGCAAAAATACAAAGAGCACACAGAATACCTGTCTACACTTTACCCAGATATGGTTTCTAGTTAACATTTTACTCCATCTGCTTTGTCATTTGTTTTCTTTGTCATCTGTCTCTACCTATAATCTACATCGATATAAAATGTAAGGGAGGGTCACATACATCATGGCTCTATCACCCCTGAATACTTCAATGTGTATTTCCTAAGACAAAGGATCTTTCTCCTGCGTAATGACAATTGTCAGCTTTATACATTTATAAATTTACATTGATTTAAGAATTTTATCTAATCTACCATCCATATTCCAATGTTATCGACTGAGCCAAAAATGTCCTTTCTAGCATTCCCGCTGTCCAGCACACTCCAGGGTCAGGCATTGCATGTGGTTGTCAAATCTCTTTAGCCTCCCTTTTTTCTGGGACATTTTCATAGACTTTATCTTTTCTGACATTGATGTTTTGAAGAATACAGTGCCTCATGTTCCGGCCCCTAACACATACCCTTTTTCTTGTAATTGAACGCTCCTCATTTTGTTTGTCTGATGTTGCTTTGTGATTACATCGAGGTCACGCATTCTCTCTGGGACACCACACAGGTGATGCTGTGTCTTTCTCAGGATATCACATCTGGAGACAATGTCCTGCTACCCTTCATTGGTAATGTTAATTTTGATCACCTAGTCAAGGTGTGCCCACTATACTCTTACTGTTCTTTCCCTCCTTTGCAACTTAAAAGTTGCATCCTCATCAAAATTTCCCCTGAGATTTAGCATCCATTGGTGATGTTTGCCTGCTTCCATCTTTACTGATGGTTGCCAAATGATAATTTTTCAACTCTGGCATTTCCTCGACATTTGCCAATTAGCCTTTCTCATTCTGCTAAAACAAGAGACCTCCCTTTTATTATTATTTTTTAATTCAGAAGGACTCATTAATTATTCTCAATTCAGTTTTTCCACATGTCAAAAAAGCCAGGTTATCTATTATCACCATCCCCCCCCCCCTCCCCGTACACATTCCATCTGGAGCTTGTCATCCTTTTCTCCACTCTGTACTGATAGGTCTCTGGCCTGCTGCTTAGCTGCCTTCCTGAGATTTTTACTTCATACCATCTCAGAAATTTCATGGCCTTTCTTCTGTGTTGGATCCTATTTCCTAAATCCTGTGCTTTTGTCTTTCTTCGTTTTATTTTTGTTTTTTAGAAGTAGGCTCCATCCCAATGCAGGGCTTGAACTCATGACCCAGAGATCAAGACCTGAGCTGAGTTGGAAGCTCAACTGCCTGAACCACCCAGGCGTCCCCTCTTCCTAAGTCTTGTTTTACATTTTGATACATTCTCACCTTCTGAGAGAAGGTGGGCAACAAGTGAGTTTTTTTCGGAGGACATGTCTGTCCAAAAATATCTTTACTTTTACTCTCACTTTATTGATAGTTTGGGTATTGAATTCTAGGTTGGAAATTGTTTTCCCTCAGAATTTTGAAGGCTTTGCTTTAGTGTCTTTTAGCTTCTATTGCTGTGCAAGGGAAGCCCAAGGCCATTCTGATTCCTAATCCTTTTGGTGCTGGATACTTTGTATGTAATGATAGTTTTTCAGTACTCATTTTGGATATTTTCATTTAAGATATTTCCTCCACCTCTAATGATCTAAAATTTCTCAGTGTAGCTTCTTTTTAATTAATCATACCAAGCTGTACTGTGGGTCCCTTCAATATGAAGATCTATAGACATATAGATATCTTTTCAGTTCTGAAAAGTTCTTTTGTGGTTTTTCTTTGTTAATTTCTTTTTTTTTTTTTTTACGATTTTATTTATTTGACAGAGAGAGAGACAGCGAGAGAGGGAACACAAGCAGTGGGAGTGGGAGAGGGAGAAGCAGGCTCTCTGTCGAGCAGGGAGCCCGATGCGGGGCTCGATCCCAGGACGCTGGGATCATGACCTGAGGAGGAAGGCAGACGCTTAAAGACTGAGCCACCCAGGTGCCCCTTCTTTGTTAATTTCTTCCTGGTGTTTTGTTATTCTCTTTTTCCAGAATAGCTATTTGTCAGATATTGGATTTCCTTGACTGATACTTTAATTTTCTTATTATTTCTCTTTTATTATCCATTGTTTTGATCAACTCTCTGGGAGATTTTCTTCACTTTATCTTCCAAATTTTTATGGGGTGATAGAGCCATGATGTATGTGACCCTCCCTTACATTTTATATTGATGTAGATTATAGGTAGAGACAGATGACAAAGAAAACAAATGACAAAGCAGATGGAGTAAAATGTCTGCCTTGTCTCTTGGTTTTACTTTTTCTTTTTTTTTTTTTTTGATAGCTTTTATGTCAAAGTTATTCCTTGGATCTTTTACTGCCCTCACACTTAAGAATGAGCTATTAATCAGTTCATTTGAGACTTTGAGGGTATGGAAGCTCTTTGATTTACTTCATTGTAGGCAAGCTTTTAAAACTTATTTTATTCTAATTTAAAAATGTTTAGGGGCGCCTGGGTGGCTCAGTAAGTTAAACCTCTGCCTTTGGCTCAGGTCATGATCACAGGGTCCTGAGATGGAGCCCTGCGTTGGGCTCCCTGCTCAGCGGGAAGCCTGATTTTCCCTCTCCTTCTGCTGTACCCCCTGCTTGTCCTCTCTCTCTCTAATAAATAAATACAATCTTTAAAAAATAAAAAATGTTTAATTGTGGTAAAATACACAAAATATAAAATTTACCAGCTTAACCATTTTTAAGTGTACAGCTCAATAGTATTAAGTACATTCACATTGTTGTGCAACCAATCTCCAGAACTCTTTTCCTCTTGCAAAATGGAAATTCAATGTCCATTAAATAACATCTGTGTATTTCCCCCTTACCCTAGCCCCTGGTAACACACTTACACTTTTCGTCTTTATGAATTTGACTATTTTAGGTATCTCCCATAAGCAGAATTGTACAGTATTTGTCTTTTTGTGACAGGCTTAATTCACTTAGCATAATGTCCTTAAATTTCATCCATGTTGTACCAGGTGTCAGAACTTACTTCCTTTTTAAGGCTGAATCATATTCCATTGTATGTATTTACCACATTTTGCTTATCCACTCATCTGTCAACGCACACTGGGGTTGCTTTCTCCTTTTGGCTATCGTGCATAATGCTGTTATGAACATAGGTGTACAGATGTCTCTTTAAGACTATGCCTTCAATTCTTTCAAGTATATACATGGAAGAATTGCTGGGTCATATGGTAATTTCATTTTTAATTTTTTGAAGAACCATTATATGGCTTGCTTTCTTTTTTTTAAGATTTTATTTGTTTATTTGACAGAGAGCACAAGTAGGCAGAGAGGCAGGCAGAGGCAGAGGGAGAAGCAGGCTCTCCACTGAGCAGGGAGCCTGACAAGGGGCTTGATCCCAGGACCCTGGGATCACGACCTGAGCCAAAGGCAGATGCCCTACAGACTGAGCCACCCAGGCGTCCCCATTATATGGTTTTCCATGGTGTTTGCCCCATTTTACATTCCTACCAATAGGGCACAAGGGTTTCAATTTTTCTACGTCCTCATCAACACCGAGTATTTTCTATTTTTAAAATTACTATGAGTCATCGTAATGGGTGTAGGCAAGCTGTTTTATGTGTATAGTTTTGGACCCTGCTTTTTGCACAGAAAACGATCTTGGACATTTTTGCATGTCAATGGACATTTTTCTAAACATGATTTTTAATGGCTGTATTTTTTTTAAAGATTTTATTTATTGGTGAGAGAGAAAGAGTGAGAGAGAGAGAAAGAGAGAGAGAGCACATGAGCAGGGAGGGCAGAATGGGCAGAGGGAAAGGGGCAGAAGGAGCAGGAGAGGCAGTCTTCCCACTAAGCAGGGAACCGGACATGGGGCTTGATCCCAGGACCCCAGGATCATGACATGAGCTGAAGGCAGATGCCTAACCGACTAAGCCACCCAGGCACCCCTAATAGCTGTATTATTGAACAGATCCCATAATGTGGTATTTTAATTTGTTTCCAGTAATTTTTAGGGTATAAATCTTTGTGTACATCCCTGATATTTTCTTTAGTTGATAAGGTCCTGGAGGTTGAATTCCTGGATCAGAGTGTATATATATATATATATGATTTTATTTATTTACTTGAGAGAGAGAGAACAAGCAGAGGGGAGAGGCACAGAGAGAGGGAGAAGCAGACTCCTTGCTGAGCAGGGAGTCAGACGCAGGGCTTGATCCCAGGGATCCGGGATCATGACCCCAGCCGAAGACAGAAGCTCAACCAACTGAGCCACTCAGGAGCCCCTGGAGGGTATATATTTTTGTCATATATATATATTGTCTGATTGCTTTCCTGAAAGGTTGCATCAGTATATATTCCTACCAGCAGTGCAAAAGTATCATCTACACTGAATTAATAATTATCAGAAATATTAATTAATTATTTTTATTTTTTTAGATTTTATTTATTTATTTGACAGAGAGAGACACAGCGAGAGAGGGAACACAAGCAGGGGGAGTGGGAGAGGGAGAAGCAGGCTTCCCGCTGAGCAGGGAGCCAGACGCGGGGCTGGATCCCAGGACCCTGGGATCATGATCTGAGCTGAAGGCAGATGCTTAACGACTGAGCCACCCAGGTGCCCCTAATTAATTAATTATTTTAAAGTAAGCTCTTCACCCAATGTGGGGCTTTAACTTCTGACCCTGAGATCAAGAGCCCCATGCTCTACCAACTGAACCGGTCAGGCACCCCTCAGACATTATTTTAATGTATGATCATAAATACAAGGTCAGCAAGAATATACATCAACTGATAACAATGGTTGACTTTGAGAATAGGACGGGTTTTGATGTATGAGTGGTCAAATAAAACGTTGGATTTATTTTTATTGTTTGTATTTTTCAATAAGAATGTAATCATATAATACTTGTATAAAATATTTTAATTTCCTAATTTAAAACAGAAATGAGTGAAATGATACACTTATTTTAGTATGCATGTCTTTTTTACTTTTATTAAAGTTAAACCTTTTTTCATATTTATTATATTTATCCTTTTGTGAAATACCTACTTATTTCATTTGCCTGTTATTATTAGAACTTTTTATACACAAATTCTCTACCATTCATGGTATTTCCCCTTTTTCTTGTTTACTTCTAAAGTTTATTTTATTTTCAACTTCCAGAAGTTTAAAAAGTTTTATGTAGGTAGTTAAATTTGTCCCTCTCTTACTTTACGATTTTTGTCTTGTTTTTATACTTAGAAAGTCCTCCATTTTGAGGTCGGATACTCATCTGTGTATCTTTTACTTTGTTTTATGTGTATCTTTGTGTTTAACATTTCACTCTTGAATTCAATTGTAATTTATTTTAGTGTATGTTTTGATAAGGAATCTAACCCAAACGGTTAACTAATCGTCCCAGCACCATTTTAAAAGTAAACCATTCCTTTCTTGGTTGATTTGAAATGCCACCTTTACCAAATAAATTGTTCATGCATTGGATCTGATTCTAGGCTTTTTACTCAGCTTCCGATGGTGTTACTGGGAAGAGTGAGTAGTCATCCAGGAAATGACTTGTTCTGGAGTATTGCTGCTCAGATAATGAACCTTCTGGTTAAAAGGGGTGTATTGAAACAACCAATTTGGAAACGTAAGAGAATGATTTTGTTGGAGTTCTTAAATACTTAAGACGGGGTTGTCATGACTAAACATTTTAATCTTGTTTTTGAACACCGCTAATAGGATGTGCAGTCATCATCCAGTTGCAAGGCACAGTTCCAAGGGCCATTCTAAAGAACTCCCCTTCCTCCTTGTCGCCACACTCTCATTTCCCTCCGGTCCCAGCTAATTTAAGAAGCCATCAGGTGATGAGTGTGTGTGTGCGCGCGGGGCAGTGGCAGGAGAGGAAGAAGGCTTAGTGAGCAAACATGTCCACACTGCCTCGGTTTGCTATGCCTGCCTGGTGTGGAATCTATAAAGGCCTCTGATGACCATTCTTAAGAAGACTTAAAAGCATGTTTTTCTTTTCCTGCAGTATCCCTCGCGTGCACGGACGGATTCTGAGAAGTTCCTACCCTGCCCCATAGCCGCATTCTATCTGGGGATTGGGTTTGCGCGGTCTCTCAATAAGGCGCTGCAATGCCCCTCGTGAGCCCGCCGAGTCCGCCAGGGGGCAGCAGAGACCTGGGCGGCCGCAAAAGTAGAGGGCATGCGGGGGAGATGGAGGCAGAGGGAGCGACGCGGAGAGATCAGCTTTGGCACGTCGAGGTCAGCGTCGCGCTGCCAGCTTGCTTTACGGCTTTCGGCAGACTGCCTTGCGGCTCTTCTCCCCTTCCGACTTGATTTTCGGCTCCTCCTCCTGTCCTTCCCGCCCGCCCCGGGCTCGCTCTCGTTTTGGACCTTCTTCCCAGGGTTCTCTTGCAGTTCCTTCCCAGTCTCCTTTGCGCGGCTCTATCTAAACTCCCTTCCCCTTGCATTTAACCTAGACCGAGCTCCCTGCGTGCACCGCGCGCTGCCCGAGGCGCGTAAGTGGCGGGGGGGGGGGGGGGGGGAGAGGGAGGACGGCCCAGTTGGGGTGGTTCCGGCCGGGGGCTGTGGAGCGTGGGGCTGCGCAGATTCTGAGTAGATCGATTCGGGCGGCGGTTGAGCTCGGCTTGCGGGCTCCAAAAGAGTGATCCTGAGTCCAGGGCCTGTACTAGTTAGTACAGTAGGGGTTCAGCATCAGGGCTTACTGGGAGGGACAGGAGTACAGGAGACTTGGACCAACATCCCGAGACCCCACGACGGGGTGCAGGCGGCGTACTGTTAATTGTGACGGTCCGGTGCACGGGCGCGAGACCTCCCAAACGCTGCTTGTTGACGGGAGCGAAGGGTGCTGAAGTTTGTGTCTGTAGCTAGGCGGAGTTGGGAGGAGTGGCCGCAGTTGGGAAAGAATTACCCATTTCAAAGGAATTTGACATTCAAGTTTAGCCACATATTTAGCCTTCATAGGTTTTTTTTAAAAAAATTGAGATACAATTCATATATGATTAAATTCATCCGTTTAAACAGTTCGAGGGTTGTGCAACCGTCACCATTTTCTAGTCCCGTAACATTTGTATCACCCCGAAAAGAAACCCACAACTCGTTTGCCGGCACTTCTCATTTGTCCCTATCCCTTCCCCCCCACACTCATCTACTTTTTGTCTCTGAATTTGCCAATTCTAGATAAGTGGAATCCTACGGTTTGTTTTTGTGTGTTGGGCTTATTTCACCAGCATAACGTTTTCAAGGTTCATCCATGTTGTAGCATTGTCAATACTGCACTCCTTTTTATGGCTGAATAATAATAATAATCCTTGGTAGAGGTATACCACATTTTGTTGCTCCATTAGTTGATGAGCATTTGGGTTGTTTCTACTTTTGGCTTCCTAGACCTTTTAAGGTCTATTCCTCCGCAGAACTCAGTCTGAGACACATTTTTATTTTTATTTGTTATTTATTTATTTTATTATTATTTTAAAGATTTTATTCATTCATTTGAGACACAGAGAGCATGAGCAGGGGGCGAGGCAGAGCGAGAGAGAGAAGCGGGCTCCCCCCGAAGCCAGGAGCTGGATGTGGGGCTCGATCCCAGGACCCTGGGATCATGACCCGAGCCGAAGGCAGACGCTTAACCATCTGAGGCACCCAGGCGCCCCGAGACACATTTTTAAACGAAATTCTCATAAGCCAGCATTTAACTCTGGGACTGGCTCAGGTATTTTAGTGGCCTCAGTTCTGGTATCTTTTAGGGAAAGTTGTCTTTTTAAAGTCTCTTAGACCATTAATTGTAGTAGCTAGCAGAGAAATATTTGTGTTGCTGAGTGATGTGTGCCGTGACCTGTTAGCCTTGTGATATGAACTGGGTGCAGTTGGAGATGAGTGTATGAAAAATGTAGCTGATAATAGCTGTGGAAGAGAGGTTTTATCTCAAAACCAAATAAAAAAACCTGTTGTTGATTCTCATTACTCACGGACTCTTTATTTGGGAATGTATCTACCCATAAATTTCTTTGTAACCCCTAAATCAACACTCATGGTGCTTTGAGGTATATTTAGTGTCACATTTTTCTCATTTTTGTACTTTTTGGTAGTGATTTTGCAGTTTGGAATGGCCTCTAAGCATATTGCTGAAGTGTTCTCTAGCATTACAAGTGCAAGAAGGCTGTGATGTCTCTTACAAAGAAAAGAAAGCTTCTTTTAGATAGCATTGTTCAGGTATGAGTTATATGCTGCTGGCTATGAGGTTGTTGTTAATGAGCTACTATATATGGAGGGAGGTATCTTTCAGTAGAAACACACATAAAACAAGATTATGTATTGACTAAGAAAATATTGTGACCAGAGGCTCACAAGAACCTAACCCTGTGTTTCTCCTGGGAGCAAATGGTTCGGTATTTGATAATTCAGTGTTCATGATGACTTTATAGAACTACCATGAATGAGAATTGACTGCATAACCAATGTAATTATTCAAGGGCAGAAAGCCTAGTGTGGATATTTTTCTATCTCTGTAACTTTTAAAATTTTGCCGCTCAAGGTATTCATTTTTAATACCATACTGGCAGTTTTAAAGTGAAGAGAAGCTAAAATAAAAGTAAAATGCTCTCTATACTAGTGCTAGGTCAGGACTATGTTAAGTGCTGGAGATTCAGTAATTAGTATATGGGCCTTTCTGTTCTTGAATGGCTGAGTGTGGATTATGAGTGTAATGTGTGCTTTGATGTGTGTCTAAAATGCTAGGGAACGTAGGATTGATTCTATTTAGAGTGTAACCTGCATAAGGCTTCAAAGAGAAGATGACATTTGAAGTTTCACAAAATGTTACAGCAGCATGTACATAAATGAAAATAAAAGAAAAAAACTTGATCTCCAGTCCTGCTGTTCTTAATCCTTGCAATCAAGATCCTCTCCCGTCACTGAGTTCTGTCAGTTCTGCCCCCTGTAATACATATCCAGAGTCCGTTCTTTCTCCGCATGGCCATGATCTTCCTTTATCATTTTCTCTCTGGAGTGTTCTAACAGACTCCTAACTGATCCCTCCCTCAATTATTCACTGTTGACAAAGAGCCTTCTGACACCTGAATATAATCTCATCATTCCCAGCTTAAAATTTCCATTGCTCTCCCAAGGTTTATAAACTAATGTTTCAAGCTTTTTAAAGTGGCTTATATTACCCTTCATGATCATGCCCTGCCTATCCTGTCTTTTTTTTTTTTAATTTAAAGATTTTATTTATTTATTTGACGTAGAGAGAACATAAGCATGGGGAACGGGAGAGAGAGAAGCAGGCTCTCCACTGAGCAGAGGGCAGGATGCTGGGCTCGATCCCAGGACTCTGGGATCATGACATGAGCTGAAGGCAGACACTTAACCAATTGAGCCACCCAGGTGCCTCCTGTCCTGTCTTTAGTAAAGATGAGAAAAGGTCAGACAAAAGAGGAAAATTCCCGTATGTAACATGCCTCATTCCCTCTTACTCCTTCCTCCCTCCACTTATAATTAGAAACGCTTTTAGGTGAGAAGGAAGTAGATAAGAATAAAAACATCTTTACAAATCTTGTTGATCTTCTTAATATCTCTCGAATTCATCCATTTCTTGCTCATAGCCCCTGCCTGGTTCAAGCTCTTTCCCTTTCCATCCCACAATTTTTTTTTTTTTTTTTTTGAGAGGGTGGTGGAGGGGCAAGGGAGAGAGAATCTTAAGCAGGCTCCATGCCCAGCGCAGAGCCCAATGTGGAGCCCAACTGGGGGCTCAATCTCACAACCCTGAGCCAAAATCAACAATCGGAGCTTAACTGACTGAGCCACCTAGGTGCCTCTGTCCCATAAATCTTTTCTTGGTCCTTTGATTTTTTTTCTCTGAGAAAATATCTATCAGAAGAATTCTTGGGTCATATGGCAGATGCATGTTTAATTTCTAAAGAAATTATCAGTACTTTTCCAAAATTACAAAACATAAGGCTCCTAGAAGAAAATATAAAAGAATATCTTCATGACCTGGGCGTGTACAGAGGTTTCTTAGACAAGACTTAGAAAGCAGTACCCACTTAAAAAAAATGTGATTACATCAAATTTAAAACTTCTCATCAAAGACTCTAAGAAAATGAATAGGCAAACATCAACACCTACCTAACAAAAGACTGATCTCCAGGGTATAAAAAGAACCATTAGGGTTCAAGGCCTGGGGATAATCCTCTGTGGCCTGCTGTTCTACCCTCTGAACCTAAGTCATGATTCTTTATTCATGGAGGGTAGCATGTGCTTACAGCTGAATAGTTTTATCATTCTTTTTCCAGCCAACGGTGTATGAGAATTCCAGTAGCTTCACATCCTTGCCAACTTTTGGTGCTGTAGTCTTTATTTTTAGCTATTCTGGAGGGTATAGAGGGGTATGTCATTATGGTTTTAATTTTAGTCCTTGATTACTAATGATGTTGAACACTTTCTGGGCTTGTTGACATTTGGATATCTTCCTTTAAGCACCTGCCCGGATTTTTGACTACTTAAAATTGGGGTTTTTGTCTTTATTATTGAGTTGCAGGAGTTATATCTTTTTTATATCCTGGATATCAGTCTTTTACGGTTGCCTATCCATTTTCATAGAGTGCTCTTTGATAAGCAAAGTATTACATTTTGGTGTAGTCATATTTATCTTTTTTTTTTTTTTATTGTCACTGCTTTCTGAGTCTTGTTTAAGAAATCTTGACCACCTCTAGGATGTGAAGATATAGTTCTATATTTTCTTCTAGAAATTTTATGGTTGTAGCTTTTATATTTAGGCCTATGATCCATCTCTAGTTTTTGTGAATTGTGTGAAAAATACTTTCTGGAAAATATAAAATTTTTTCCCCATATGGATATCCAGTTGTCCTATCATTTGTTGAAAATGCCATTGCATTACATTTGTATCTTTGCAATTCAGATTGCCATTCAGATGACTGTATAAATGGTGGTTAGTTTCTGGGCTTTTTTTTCCTGTTCCACTGATCATTCTTTTTTTTTTTTTAAAGATTTTGTTTATTTGACAGAGAGAGACACAGCAAGAGCAGGAACACAAGCAGGGGGAGTGGGAGAGGGAGAAGCAGGCTTCCCGCAGAGCAGGGAGCCTGATTCGGGGCTCGATCCCAGGACCCTGGGCTCATGACCTGAGCCGAAGGCAGACGCCTAACAACTGAGCCACCCAGGCACCCCTCATTTTTTTTTTATTAAAGATTTATTTATCTTAGAGAGAGTGCGTGCAAGAGTAGGGGGAGGGGCAGAAGGAGAGGGAGAGGGAGAGAATCTCCAGTAGACTCCCTGCTGAGCACAGAGCTCAATGCAGGGCTTGATCCCACAACCCCAAGACCTTGACCCTGAAACCTGACCTGAGTCAAAACCAAGAGTTGGTCACCTAACCAACTGAGCCACCCAGGTGCCCCACCACTGATCAATTCTTATGTCAGTTTTAGTTACTTTTTAATTTATTTATTTTTTAAATTATTAACATATAATGTATTATTTGTTTCAGTGATAGTTTTAATTACTTCTATTTTAATTACTGTAGCTTTATAGTAAGTCATGAAGTCACATAGTGTACGTCCTTCAACTTTGTTGTTTTTCTAGATTGATTTGGACAGTCTAGTTCCTTTGCATTTCCATATCAGTATTAGAATCATTTTATCAATTTCTTTCTTTTTTTTTTAAAGATTTTATTTATTTATTTGACAGAAAGACACACAGTGAGAGAGGGAACACAAGCAGGGGGAGTGGGAGAGGGAGAAGCAGGCTTCCCGCTGAGCAGGGAGCCTGATGCGGGGCTCGATCCCAGGACCCTGGGATCATGACCTGAGCCGAAGGCAGATGCTTAACGATTGAGCCACTCAGGCGCCCCCATTTTATCAATTTCTATGAAAAAGTCTGTTATGGTTATGACTGGGATGACATTTAATCTTTACATCAATTTGGGAAAAATTAACATTTCAATGGTATTGACTCTTAAAATCTATGAGCATGGTATATCTCCCTTTTTACTAGGTCTTAGTTGCTTTTAGTACTGTTTGTAGTTTTCAGTGGGGAGGTCTTATACATCTTTCATTAAATTTATTCCTAAGTACGCCTTTTTAACTCTATTGTAAGATGGAGTCATCATTTTTATTGTTATTTTGTATATAATGTGCCATTTTTCTTTGTTTCCCAGATTTTCTCTTTATTTTTGTTTTCAGCAGTTTGCCTACAATGTGTCTAGGTGTGATTTTCTTTGTGTTTATCCTGCTTGAGGTTTTCTGACCTTAAATCTAAAAAATTTATGCCTGTCACCCAATTTAGGAAATTTCAAGTCATTAAATTTTTTTGTTGTTGTTTTTGCTTTCCATTCTCTTTAACCTCTTCTTTTGGGACTTCAATTATATTTGTGTTAGCTGTTTTTATATTATTCCACAGGATCCTGAGACTCTTTCATTATTTTCAGTCTGTCTTTTTCTCCTCTTCAGATTATATAATTTCTATTGCACTATCTTCAAGTTCACTGACTCTTTTTTATCTTTAATTTTGTATTTTGTGAACAGGATTGATAGATGATTTACAAGATTCCGTGTTCAAGAACAGTTCCTATTCTTTTGTAAGTGTAGTGAGTATGGTTTCTTTACTAGAAGGCAAAAAGCCAAAAAAGGGGACATGGTTATATGTCCTTTGACTTTTAAATTTTCTCTTGTCTTATAGGATCTATACTCTGTGCTCTCCGCCCTTCACAGCACAGTTTCAAAAGGCAGCTCATTCCTTTTTGCCATCTTCTCCCCAGAAACATGGGCTTTCCAATACTGCCTCCTTGTGTCGTGTATACACTTTTTTTCCTGGACTGCTCTGACCTGCCAGAACTCTCTGTCAGTATCTGCATACTTAGTGTGGGTTTTTTTTTCCCGGGAGCAATTTAGGTCCATCTTAGGCTCTCCATCCTACTCCTCTCTCTCTCCTATGCATTTCTCTTCCCATCTATGTCCCACCTTACTCTCCTTGAAGAGTTAGGATGTGTGTTTGAGAAATATCTCCACCAGAAGTTGATGTTTATTTTTTCTAATTCCAGGCAGTTTGAAGCTTGCAGTATTTTCAGTCTTCTAATTATATTACAAGATATGGAATATTTGTGGTTTTATTTGTTTCTCTTTTTGGTCTGCATTGGATGTATTGGGATATTTGGATTTACGTAGCTGCCGTATCTGTGGCTATGCAGGAAGTCTTTCCTAACATTTTATTTTGAAACATTTGAAGCCTTCGGAAAAGTTACACGAGGGATGCCTGCATGTCCTTCACCTAGATTTATAAATTTGTTACTTTGCTTTATCTTCCTCTCCTCCTCTTTGCGCACACACACACATTTTATCAGTTGAATGATTTGAGAGTAAGTTGCAGAAAACATGACAATTCACTCATACTACTTCCTCATATATAAGAACGAGATCATTTGCTTACATAACTGTGACACAAGTTTAACAACAATGCAATACCATTGAATAATATGCAGTCCATCGTCAGAATCACCTCTGTCCTCAGACTATCCTTTACAGCTTTTTTTTTCTGATCTAGAATCCTCTCAAGGACCACACTGTAGTTATTGTTGTGCGTTGTGTGTCTTTAGTCTCTTGATCTAGAAGGGTTCACTTGCTTTATTTTTTGAGACATTGACATGGTTTGAGTCCAAGCGTTGTAGATTTCAACTTGTTTAATTATTTCCTCTTGATTAGAGTCATGATTAAATTAGTAGGAATACTCCCTAAGTGATGTTTTGACCTTTTCAGTGTATCCATCAGGAAGCTTATCATGGGACTATTACTGGTGACATTATGTTTGATTACCTGATTAAGGTAGCATCTGTTAGATTTCTCCATTGTAAAGGTATCTTTTGCTCCCCCTACATTTTTCTTCAAATGTAAGTAGCTTATCTGAGAGAAGAGTCCAGGATGTACTGGTAGAGGAGAGGGGAGTGAGACAGGAAAGAAAAGGCAGTCATCAGAGGGTGAGGGTGCATGGTCAAGCCAGTTACCACCAGTGGGCAACCAAACCTAATTTCACTGGGGAACTCGAGCCAATGTAGAACTCACAGCTCAGTGTTATCTCACAAAATGGGTAAGAGATCTAGGGTCTCCCATCAGTCAGTGTTGGAGGGCTGCTCCCAAGGGCATCGGTTCTCTGGCTCTTCCAACTTACCATGAACAGGTACAAAATGGGCCCTAGATGCCAAAAAAGGCCCTCAGATAAAGAGATACATATGTTGGCATTTGGCAGTTAGGCCAGGGCGCACGTTTGTGGTAAGAGCTGAAGGGAGAGTTGGCAGAGCATCCATGGTATCTCTATATCTGGGGACCCCAGAACCTAGACTTGAGGCAAAACCTTATGTGCTATGATTTCTTCAGGAAGCAGAAGTAAGGGAAAGGGAGATTGAGGAGAGAAGGAAGAGTAAGTCAGTTCAAGGGTACATTTCCAAGCTGGCCACCCCTTGGTAACAAGTACAACTGACTGCTTGATCTCCTAACGCTGTCTCTCAGGAGCGTGTATGAAGTTCCGTATCCCAGGACAACCCCCCCAAAGAAAGGAGGGAGAAGAATTTACCTCTCAGCTTCTGTATCTCATTGGTAAAAGGTTTGCTGCATGGTATATTCCCTCCCTCAGACTTCCAGGTTGTGCATGTATGGGCATCAGGTGGGTCCCACAGGTTCTCACACCTTCAAGGTGAGAGGGAGGCCAGGGGTGGGAGAGAGGCATCCGGCATGAGCAGGAAGTAAGGGACCAGTGGTGGTGCCTCTGTGCATTCAGTTAGAACTCGTGCACATTTGGTCTACCTCATGGCAACCGGGGTAGAAAAAGCGGTCAGGGGCCTCAGAGACAGGCAAGGCCAAGAAGATTTGAGCTGCTGCGTAAGATACGCCTGATAAATTTGGATTCTACTTTTGTTTAGCAAGTATGCACATACATACACACACACATAAAATATACACACATAAACTCAATCACATAAAAAAAGACAGTTATCTGTTACTGGTGGTGATCCAGTCAAATTTTACTTCCTTCCGTATTTTTTTATATATGTGTAAAGCTTTCTACAATAAAGATATTTTAATTTTATAATAGGAAAATGGTTGTAGACAGTTTTAGAAAGGAAGGCAGTCAACTTTTTCTCAAAGTAGTAACTGGCAGGGAAAAAAAAGAATGATTCCGTGTTTTACTTTATGGGCAGAGATGAAGTTGTCCTTTTCTGTGATAAAAGGTTGACTCTTCTAAGATATTGTTTAGAAAAGTAGCAAGTTGCTTTTTTTTTTTTTTTAAGATTTTATTTATTTATTTGACAGAGAAAGACAGCGAGAGAGGGAACACAAGCAGGGGGAGTGGGAGAGGGAGAAGCAGGCTTCCCGCAGAGCGGGGAGCCCAATGCGGGGCTTGATCCCAGAACCCTGGGATCATGACCTGAGCCGAAGGCAGACGCTTAACGACTGAGCCACTCAGGCGCCCCAGCAAGTTGCTTTTTAAGTGTGAGAAGTGTAACTCTTGCTTTATAAAATCAGTTTCTAAAGAATTAAAAAATATACTTTGTCTCTGTATCCTACACTATGTACTTCATCCTCTATCCATTCATTCATTTAATCACTCACCAAACACTTCCCTCCCTGACCCCTTACTAGGAACAAGGTACCATGCTACTCACTGGGGGGCCAAGAAGAATCCAAGAATCTTCTGCCTTCTAGGGGCTCACACTGGAGGGGGGAAAACGGATGCAGAAGAGACAGTACTCACCAAATGCTTTCTTACATTTCCTAGCCTCCATTGCAATTAAGTTGGAGCCTTGTGACAAGTTCTGTCCGGTGAACTGTGACCAGAAGTGATGCATATCACTTCTGGCCTAAGGCAGCTATGAACCGGTGTGACTTTAACAACTTTCTCCCCTTGCAGTGATGACCTTGGAGGTCACATGTGCTTAGATGACACAGCCACGGGATGGGCAGGGCCCCAGACTGGGTTAGATCCTGCCTGAAGGAGATATAAACCTTGATTGTGTTGTTATTCTCCCTCCTTTTTTTTGTTGTGGCAAAATATACATAACTTAAATTTTTAACCATTTTAACCATTTTTAAGTGTGCAACTCAGTGGCATTAGGTACAGACCCAGTGTATACCCTTTTATTTTTAACAAATAAGTGAACAAGTGCTCATTTGAAACTTTGTGAGTCTCCCCCACAACTTTTTAGTACCCAATGATGATTTTTGCTGGATACTGTTATTATCACATAATTTTATTTTATTTTTTAAAGATTTTATTTATTTGAGAAAGAGAGTGAGTGAGAGAGAGCACGAGCGGGGGGAGGAGCAGAGGGAGAGGGAGAAGCAGACACCCCGCTGAGCAGGGAGCCCGATGCAGGGCTCTATCCCAGGACTCCAAGATCATGACCTGAGCCAAAGGCAGATGCCCAACCAACTGAGCCACCCAGTGCCCCTTATCACATCATTTTAATACGACACATTTATGAGGTTGATTTTACTAATATTCCCCTTTACAGATGAGGAAATTGGAGCACAGAAAGTTTAAGTAATTGCCCAACTTAAATAATGTATTATGTATTGGGTGGGGTGGGATATTGAACCAGGTCTGACTGTAACGTTCAAAGCATGCTTTATAGCAGGGGTTGGCACACTATGGCCTGTGGCCCAAAGCTGCCACCTCTTTTTGTGATAAAGTTTTATTGGGACACAACCACACCCATTTGTTTACATATTATCTTTGGCTCAGAGGCCCAAGTTGCATAGTTGTGACAGAGACCATGTAGCCTGCAAAACCTAAGATATTTACTATCTGGCACTTTAAAGAAAAGGTTTGCTGACCTCTGCTTTATATAACAGGTCTTTAAATTTTTTATTCTAATTTTTATTAAAATAATACATGTACATATTGGAAAGTGAAATAGTGCTAAAAGTTTTATTTGGAAAAAGATCCCTGCTACACTATTCTCCACCCCCGTCCCATCCCTCGGAGACAGATCTGCTGCATTCTTTTCTTTCTTTTTAAGTAGGGACTCGAACTCATGACTCTGAGATCAAGACCTGAGCTGAGATCAAGAGTCGGGCACAACCAACTGAGCCACCTGGGGGGAGGAGGAGGGGTAGAGGAGAAGCAGACTCCTCGATGAGCAGGGAGCCTGATGTGGGACTTGGTATCAGGACCTGAGTTGAGGCAGACGCTTAACTGACTGAGCCACCCAGGCACCCTCCCCACTTTGTTCTTTTAACTATTTTTTCTGGCATTTACAATGCATTCTAAATATGATCCTTATTCCACTATTTCCTGTTGTAACAATTTTAAATTATTGGTTTTTTTTTTTTTTAAAGATTTTATTTATTTATTTGACAGAGAGAGACACAGCGAGAAAGGAACACAAGCAGGGGGAGTGGGAGAGGGAGAAGCAGGCCTCCCGCCGAACAGGGAGCCCAATGCAGGGCTCGATCCCAGGGCCCTAGGATCGTGACCTGAGCCGAAGGCAGACGCTTAACGACTGAGCCACCCAGGTGCCCCTGTTGGTTGTTTTTTTTTTAAAGTAATCTCTGTGCCCAACGTGGGACTTGAACTCACAACCCGAGATCAAGAGTCTAGTGCTCTATCAGCTGAGCCAGCCAGGCACCCAACCTGTTTTAATAGATTGTGTGTGTGTGTGTGTCTGTGTGTGTTCCAATTTCTCCACATCCTCAACTAACGTTGGTTATTCTCTTTTTTATTGTAGCTATCCCAGCATATGTGAAGTGTTTCTTTTTTTTAAAGTTTTTATTTAAATTCCAGTTAGTTAACATATGGTGTAATATTAGTTTCAGGTATATAATATATTGATTCTATTTTAACAATTTTTTGTTTTATTTTTTTAAGTTTATTTATTTATTTAAATACTCTCTACCCCCAACATGGGGCTTGAACTCACGACCCCAAGATCAAGAGTCGCATGCTCTTCTGACTGAGCCAGCCAGGCGCCCCTGTTATAACCATTTTAGACACTTAATTAACCTAGTGTAGGCCACCCTTCTACTTTTTCAGTGCCAGATTAGAAATGATTGATCATTCTTAGTTGAAATGTAGTGTTTTATGATCATTTAAATAATCTTTTGCATTTTCATCATACTGTACATAAGAAAGTTGAGACGCACTTAGCAATAGCTAACCTTTTAGGACTTCTTGTGTGTGCTATTCTAATGCAGTTTTCAAGCAGTATCATGTTAATCTCGACAGAACCCGTAGGAAATGCAGGTATTATTCCTTTGTCCATTTTCTTTTTTTTTTTTTAAAGATTTTATTTATTTATTCAACAGAGAGAGAGAGACAGCGAGAGAGGGAACATAAGCAGGGGGAGTGGGAGAGGGAGAAGAAGGCTTCCTGCCGAGCAGAGAGCCCGATATGGGGCTCGATCCCAGGACCCTGGGATCATGACCTGAGCCGAAGGCAGACGCTTAACGACTGAGCCACCCAAGTGCCCCCCCTTTGTCCATTTTCTAGATGAGAGAACATCCTTTAGAGAGATTGTGTGATTTTTTCCCTTAGTCAAGCACCTAGTGGGTGTACAGCCAGAAACTGACATTTAGGACTTGAGCCCCTAAACGCTGTATTGCGGCGCCATGGGAGCGTCCCGCCACCTAACATTCCTAGATCTGTAGTTTTACTGTCAGCAAATAACCTGAAGACTACAGCAAGCAAGTTTGCTGAGGCACAACTTTTTTTTTTTTTTTTGCCAAGTACTGTTTATCTTTATTTTGCACACACCCACAGCCAGTTTGCACCGAGTGATTTCATTTTACAAAAGGAGGCAAGGGTTGGGTGGTGTCAAGAAAGGTGACCTGTAGGGCGCCTGGGTGGCTCAGTCGTTAAGCGTCTGCCTTCGGCTCAGGTCATGATCCCAGGGTCCTGGGATCGAGCCCTGCATCGGGCTTCCTGCTCAGCGGGAAGCCTGCTTCTCCCTCTCCCACTCCCCCTGCTTGTGTTCCCTCTCTAGCTGTGTCTCTCTCTCTGTCAAATAAATAAATAAAATCTTAAAAAAAAAAAAAAAGAAAGGTGACCTGTAGAAAAGAATAGGAAGACAGACATTGGGAGCACATAATTTAAAATTTTTTTTTTGAACACACCAAAGAATCCTGCAGTGCTGCCCGCAGCGGCTGCAATCCTGGGTCACACGTGTGCACACTCCTTTGCAACTGGTCCGGTGACCGCAGCACCTTTCATTTCACCTTTACTGTTCACTGTGACCCCCACGTTACCTTCAAAACAGGGACACACACCAGCTTTTCTCCAGTAGGACTCGCGTTGTCCAGTTACCTGCTGGATATACCTTCTTTCTGAACTTGGTTTGCCTTTCTTCACTCTGGCCGTCATCATGTCACCCCCACCAGCAGCAGGAAGCCGGTTCCATCCCTGATCCCCTTCGCCGAGATCATCTACAGATTTTTGGCTCCTGTGCTGTCAGCACAGTTGATCACGGCTCCTACGGGAAGACCCAGGGAAATCCGGAATTTCACACCGGAGGACCCACCATGTCCTCGCTTCCACATCTTGAACGCGGGAAAGGGACAGAAAGGCTGGGGCACAATATTGAATCCATCTGCTCTGAGACGGGTGTAGGGGTCAGTCAGGTAGTGGGTCAGCCAGTTGCAGGTGCTTCTGAGGGTAATTCTGTTTTCTAATGGACTATACATTTGCATAGTCTCAGTCTAATGCATTGGCTCCCCAACTTGAGCTTGTGTCAGAATCACCTGGTGGCTTGGGCAAGCACTAACTCCTGGGCCTCCGCTCTAGTTTCTGATCCAGGAGGTCTAGGGTAGGACCTGAGGATTTGCATTTCTAATAAGTTCCCAGGTGATGCTGATGCTGCAACAGACCTAACTGGTCTAACGCTTTATTCTTCCTGAATGTTAGGGCTGTCCGCACTGCTCTCTCTTGCTCTTTAACTTCCCTGTTAGTCTTCCCCTACTAGCCAGCTTGTTAGCTCCTGGAAAGTAGGTCAGTTATTATGGCTTTTACCTTTTTAAAAATATATATATATTTTATTTATTTATATGAGAGAGAAAGAGAGCATGAGCAGGGGTAGAGGCAGAGGGAGAGGGGAAAAGCAGACTCTGCACTGAGCAGAGAGCCCGATATGGGGCTTGATCTCAGGATCTCGAGATCATGACCTGGGCTGAAGATAGACACTTAACTGACTGAGCTACCCAGGCGCCCCTGGCTTATACTTCCCTTTCTGACCCCACTGAGGCCAGGATCATGTTGTTGATATAGTAGGTAGTAATCAGTTGCTTGGTTAATCTCCCTTGGAGTGTCTTTGTAATTTTGACTTTTTCAATGATAAATATTGCAATTATAATACATTCTAATTATAAAAATCACCTTTAATAACACCATCACCCTAGCAAACATTTCATCGTTTGTTTTTTTAAGTAGGCTCCATGCCCAACGTGGGGCTTGAACTCCTGACCCTGAGATCAAGGTTCGCATGCTCCACCAACTCAGCCAGCCAGGCGCCCCCACCCTAGCAAGACTTTTAACAGAAGGGTATAAGTGGTCCCTAAAGGATTTTCAATGCCATGTTGGAGGGTAGCTAAGCACTGAGGAACTTAGTCCTTGATTGGGGCAGTGCTTACAAATAAAGTGTTAAGTAAATAAAGCGACTTGTAGGATACTACATATGGATGATTTAATCTGATTTTGAGTAGAGGCTCCTGTTTTTTTCTTTTAGCATTCTTTGAGATCTTTTTAAATCTTCTGTTTTTACAGAGGTCACCCGGAATCAACATGTCTGGGACTGAGGAAGCAGTTCTTGGAGGCTGTGGCAGCCATCCTTCCTCTGCTGGCGGCAGCTCTGTATTATGCTTTGGACAGGTAACTGTGTGTTTTTCATACCTGGGAAGAATGAGGTTAAGTGAAAAGGTAGGAGAAAGTCATTTGTAGAGCATCGTCATATACTTGGAAGCTATTTATTGTCAGTGGGTTTTCCGTTAGGTGCATTATTTGGGAGTCTGATAAACTCTCAGGGCATTGTGGAACTTTAGCATTAGTACTGGGGATTACATTTAGATTTACATTTTGTTTATTTTTTTGGATAGATTACATATTCACGTGGTAAAACATTCAAAATGAAACGTAGACTATATGTGAATGAAAAGTCTTACTCTTTCCCCATCACTCCTATCCACATTTCACCCAGTTCCAAAGATTCTGGGGTCATATTCTTTGTGGAGATATTCTGTGCATATAAAAGAGATTCTTGCTTTGTCCGCTCGATTCCATCTTTGTCTATACCAGAGATCTGTTGGTTCAAAGGTATTTCATTTAAATAGGGCAAGGGGAAAACTACCAAGGGGACAAAAGTCAAAACAAGTAGTAGTATATTTATGTACGTGTAGGATGGAAAATTGTTGAATTAGAGAAGAGGTATCCCCCTACTCCCCTGCGGGCATAAACGTCATGTATACAGACTCAGAGGCAGGACGTCTCAGTTTACCAATTCTGGCTTGAGAAAGTTTTGTCAGGAGGGTGGTGACACCGGGGCAATGCTTCTCAAAATGTGGCCCAGTGACCCCCAGAGGTCCACCAGACCTCTTCCGAGTGCATGAGGTCAAGAAGAGTTCCTTAATAATACTAAAATACTTCTTGCCTTTTCCTTTCATTCTCTGAGTGAACAGTGGGGCTCTCCAGAGCACGCACGGCCTGGGGGGATGCTGCTTTGACGGCTCATGGAAGGTGTGCCTTAGAAGTTTCTCAGTTTTAATTCCTAGTATTGGTAGACATAACCCTGTAAACAAGAGCTTCTAGGGTCCTCAATACTTTTTAAGAGTGTAAAGGGTCTGGAGACCAAAAAGTTGAAGACTTGCTGACGTAGGAGTGGGGGAAATGTCAATTTAATTTTCCTCTCTGGATTGCAGTATCAGTACACAGCAGAAGAGTACCAGGCCATCCAGAATGCTCTGAGGCAGAGGCTGGGCCCGGAATACATCAGTAGCCGCATGGCTGGAGGAGGCCAGAGGGTAGGAGAGTTGATATGCTTGAAAAGTGGGTGCCCCTCTAGCTGGCTACTCAGAGGATCTCGCTCCCTCTCTGGGTCTTCACGGATTCAGAAGGTCTCCTGCTCACTCTTGCTAGATGTTTCCTAGTGTCTTTGGGAGGGGATGGGTTCCAGCCGTCATTGTCATCTGAAGCGACCGAAGTGTTGTCTTGAGACTTCCATACCTGCCATCTTGGGATTTTTACACCGTCTTTTAAAAATGTTTCTTTTGCCCTTTGCTTCTAATTTTCACTTCTGTGTATATTTTTGGTCTTCAATAATATATGTCAGCCTGAGACTTGTACTTTTTTGGAAACTGTGAGTTTTGGAAACTGCTAGGTGAGTGGATATCTTTCCCCTCTGAGTCTAGTCCCTCCCTCCAGACAAAACATTAGTTGTAACTGGTTCCTTCTGGAAGATCTTTGAAATAAGTTCACTGAGAATTTCCCTGGAATGTTAAAGGGCAGTTTTGCCAAAAAAGCTGGTAAGGAGTAAATTAAGTAAATTTTGATTCTCATTTAAGTATGGCAGGGAATTTTAATAAGCTTTTTTTTTTTTTTTTCCTCTTTAATTTCTTTTCCCAGGTATGTTACATTGAAGGTCACAGGGTAATTAATCTGGCCAATGAGATGTTTGGTTACAATGGCTGGGCACACTCTATCACACAGCAGAATGTGGGTATGTTTCCTGGCAACGGTGACTTCTTCATTTCCCTTACTTTGGTACTAATTTCGGATGAGAGTATTTTGTGGGTGAGGATGTAGAGTAGGTGTATTTAGTTGCCAGTAGGATATGGGTGAGGCGCAGGGATCAGCATCCTCTTCAACTGGTTCTCTTTCCCACTCCTAGATTTTGTTGACCTTAACAATGGCAAGTTCTACGTGGGAGTCTGTGCATTTGTGAGAGTCCAGTTGAAGGTGAGGGTGATGGAATAGACCCGCTGCCTCCAAGGACCGGGTGGGTGGTAAGAGAGAATGAGCAGGTAGAGAATTCTCTGGACTGGGCCTAGAGAGCTAGGCTCTAGAGCTGGGGCTCAGCCAGTGTTCCTTAGGATGGTGGTACCCAAACATTCTTACTCACGTGCCCCCTAAATGAATTCTGAAAAACTTGTGTTTTCCTGCACATTTTAAGCTGACACCTAAAAGTTTTCACCCAAAGTATAAATGCAGGTCCTCTGCATTTCAAAATTTTGTGTTACACCGCTCTGCTTTTATGAAAGACCTATGCTGGTACCTGTTTTCACTTAACTGAAAGAAATCCAGAGAAGATTTTCGCTTTTATGAAAAAAGGCACACCCTGGTGGCAAGAGTGGCCCCGCGAGTCCATCCCCAGGAACCACACTCAGCATCTCGGCAGAGCTTTGAACGCCATCTGTGAGCATCTGTGTTTTATCTCCATATGTTTTGTGCATCCGTTAGCAAGATGTGTCCTAAGGTATCAGAAAAGCATAACAGGTTATTTTTTGCATCTGGGAATGCTCAAAAATTTTTCCATATAAATTAATGGTAATTCTCTGGTTTATGCCATTTTGGCTTACGGAAGTTTTCATGAGAACATTCTACTTTTGGATAACAGGGCAAACCTGTAGTTGCAACGGTATGTTTTTTAGCATATTGTAAGATCTGACATTCTAAAATAAATCTGTTACATTTTTATCTTCCTTTTTTATTCAAGTGTAATTAACATACGGTGGTATATTAGTGTCAGGTGTACAATATAGTGATTCAACACTTCCGTACATTTCTCACGGCTCATCAGGATAAGTGTATCCTTTGTCCCCTTTATTCCATGTATATTTTGTTACATCTTTTTTAAATGTACCACTGGATTTTAAATATCATAAACGATTAAATACTGTCATCCACTTAAAAAAATACACGAGCAAGCTATTCTTTAATCATGAGAAATTTTACATTGTTTCTTCTCAAACTCATATTTCCGTTCTATCTCCCCATTGGCTTTTGTCAGTATGTGTGTGTGTGTGTGTGTATGTATATATGTGTATGTATATGTATATATGTATAAACAAAATACATGTTTGGAATACATGTATGATATATGTTTGGAATATATATTTTATATATCTTATATGTGTTCAGAACCTTTTATTAATAACCTTAGCATATTCCTCTGTGTGTGTATGTATGTGTATATAAAAGTAATTTTTTTGGGTAAATTTTCAGTGACCTTAAGGCTCTAAATTATAAAAAATTTCTTCTGGATTGAGTTACTATTACAGGTATTATTAACACAAAATTGATCAGTCAATTGGGTCTATGAGGGGGACAAAATAACTACATCAAAATTTATATACTTAATAAAAATAAATTTTTATGGAAAATGCATTTCTTTTTTTTTTTTTTTAAGATTGTATTTATTTATTTGTCAGAGAGAGAGAGCCCAAGTAGGGGAGTGGCAGGCAGAGAGAGGCAGACTCCCCGCTGAGCAGGGAGCCCGACGCGGGGCTTGATCCCAGCACCCTGGGATCATGACCTGAGCTGAAGGCAGACGCTTAACCGACTGAGCCACCCACGGGCCCCAGGAAAATGCATTTATTAATGAGATGGATGAAGCTTTTTTTTCTTTTTAGATAGTTTATATGTCCATCATTTAATATTACTTTTTCCTAGATGGAACATTCAGCATTAATTCTATTCTAACTTCTCATTTTTATAAATAGTACTGAAAAACCTTGCTCACATAAATAAACTGGGAATGGAGAGAGTGTTGTTACAGTGTCACTCATTTCTTTGAATAAGCTTTCTGAGTTATACCTCAAAAATCAGAGTCCTGTCATCCAAAATTATATTCGGTTCTCTATCAGCTAATAACTTGATCAGGTGTACCTTCATTTTTGGTGAAAGCCAAGAAATGGATACCCACCTAACCCATGAAAAGATTTGCTATCCAGTCGTTAAGAGTCTGTTAAATACAGTATTTCACATTTTCCTTTTGTTTAGTGTCCCAGAGGTTTTTATACCTTGGGGTAATGCACCTTAGTAAGACTTAGGGTGGGTTAGCTATGTGTCTTTTTTATTTCATTTTATTTTATTTATTTATATTTTTTATTTTTTAAAGATTTTATTTATTTATTTGTCAGAGAGAGAGTACAAGCAGGGGGAGCGGCAGGCAGAGGGAGAGGGAGAAGCAGACTCCCTGCTGAGCGGGGAGCCCAATGTAGGGCTCAATCCCAGGACCCTGAGATCATGACCTGAGCCAAAGGCAGATGCTTAACAGACTGAACCACCCAGGCGCCCCAGATATGTGCCTTTTTTATGTGAAAGAGGAAGTGGGAAGGGAGAATTGTCTTGCACATTTACGCGGAGATCAGGTCTAGAACGTAGTGCTGGAAATTAATTCTCTTCCAACTCTGTGCCCGTGTGCCCTTTAGCAAGGCGCCTGGGTTCTGTGCGCCTGGTGCGAATGCCCTTGAGGGCGAGAAAAGCTGTGGAACCAGGGACACGAGTGCAGCTTTTCATGTTGGAGTCTGAACTCCTTCTCTCCCTGCAGGATGGCTCCTACCATGAAGATGTGGGCTATGGTGTCAGTGAGGGCCTCAAGTCAAAAGCCTTGTCTTTGGAGAAGGCCAGGAAGGAGGCCGTGACCGACGGGCTGAAGCGAGCGCTGAGGTGAGCACAAGGGCTGGGGTCTAACTTGCGTCAGTTTTATTTCCTGTGCGTTTGTTTAAAACGTAATGCGTGGTACGAAAGTTAAAATAACTTTATAAATTATAATTTATATATATTTTTTTATAAAATAATAAAATAACCCAAGTCTCACTCCCCCTTGTCCCCGTCGGCCCTGTTTCCTACACTTCGTATTTTCCCCATGCTTCTTTATGCTTAGGTCTGCCTTCTTTGGGATCAAGTGGTAGAATACTATATTCTCTACTCTGTACTTCATTTTGCATACCCCTGTCTCAGTCGTGTGTCTTGGAGACCTTTCCACACAAGGACAGAGATAGCTTCCCCGTTCTCTTTAAAACACCTAAACAGTGTTTCCTTGGGTATGTACACCTTAGGTGCATAGAACAAGGGTTTTTTTAACCTTTTTTGGGGTCATATGTGGCCTTTGAGAATTGAAGTGAATTGGATCACACATGTATGAACCTACACTAAAAACTTGCTGTACCATAACCCATACAGGAGGCCAGATGTCCCAAGTAAAGAACTTCAGTCAGGGAGGAGGATGTGCCCTAAGTGTGTGTTGCCCACTATTATTGGGGAATTGGAACTGTCCTTGGAAAAAGAATTCTCTGCTCTGGAGTTGGTGCTAATGGGGTTTTGTGAATGGTTTCTTAGTCTTTTCGTCCTCCTCACCTCTTGTTGAGGGCAGAGACTGGTGACTGTTATGCCCTGTGCTGTGTTCTGAGAGCCTCATACAGAGGGCGTGAACATGGCAGGTGCCCAGGAAACGTTACTGCAGGTGTATTAGGTTCCATCTCCTGTGCCGCAGTTGAGAAGCACCTTGCCACAAAGGTATCTGGTCTCTGATAATTTACACCTAATCATTCTCAACCTGTTTCTCGCTCTTTTTTTTTTTTCCTTACCCTTAGAAGTTTCGGGAATGCACTTGGAAACTGTATTCTGGACAAAGACTATCTGAGGTCACTAAATAAGCTTCCCCGCCAGGTATGTTAGAAATGGATGGATGGAATGCAGCGCAGTAAAGAGAGGACTATTTTCCGGCTGGCATGGGTTGAGTATTCCGGGAGGGAGAGAGAAGGGGAGACTCGGCTCTTTCGAGGGTCTGGAATGTGTATTTCAGACTTGTTTGACGACCAGAGCCAGCAGGAACCAGTCACCTTATTTTCCAGCTGAAGGAATTGAAGCCTCGAGAATCTGTGCCACTTGTTTTCTTCTACACGAGAGCTGTGTTCGGGAACGGTCTGTGAAACCTCAAAAGGAGCACAGAGCCGCCGGCAGCGCCCCTGGGGTTCCTTAGCAACACTCAGGAAGAACCCACCTCTTCAGCCTTCTTGCTGCTCCTGCGCTCGAGGCGCCACGGCGTAGATGCCCTTGTCTCTGCCCGAGCCTGTCCCACGAGCCGCGCCCTGGCCTTTGGAGACGGGTCCGGAATCGCGCGGCCTGGCCTCGCTCTTGGCCGGGGCTGAGGCGGGGACGGAGCGTGCCTGTGGCCGGCGGAGTGGCTGCCGACTCCGGGCCGGGCCGGCGTTCTCGAAGACGCCCGCAGTGCCGCCGCCCACGCAGCACTCCCGGCCTTGTCCTCCACGGCTGCCGCCTGGGGACACCTGACAGACGGGAGTGGCACTTGGCAGCTGTCAAAACGCCACACTTTCCCTTGTTAAAATCCTTTTTATACACTATTGGCCTCCGCTTGCTTATATTTTGTTAAGAATTTTTGCGTCTGTGTTTATGAGGGATATTAGGGTTTTTTTTTTTTTTTTTATTGTGGTAAAAAAATAACATAAAATTGATCATTTTAGCCATTTTTAAGTGTATAGTTCACTGATGAAACAGATCTCCAGAACTTTTAATCTTGGGATACTGCAACTTCATACCCATAGGACAACCCCCCATTTCCCCTTCTCACAGCCCCTGGTTACCAGCATTCTACTTCCGGTTCCTGTGAATTTGACCACTTTAGACGCCACATGCAAGTGGAATCATACTGTTTGTTTTTCTGTGACTTATTTCACTTAGCATAATGACCTCAAGTTTCATCTATGTTGTAGCCTGTGTCAGAAGTACCCTCCTTTTTTTCGGCATGCCTGGCTGGCTCAGTCGGTAGAGTGTGGGACCCTTGATCTCAGGTTTTAAGTTCAAGCCCCATGTTGGGTGTAGAGATCACTTAAACATAAAGTCCTTAAAAAAAAAAAAAAGAATTACGTCCCTTTTTAAGGCTGAATAATCCACTGTATGCATACACCACATTTTCTTTAATTTTTCCATCAATGGACATCTGGTGGCTTTCATCTCTTGACTTGAGAATAGTGCTGTAATGAACATGGTTTTGCAAATACCTCTTCAAGACCCTGCTTTCAGTTACTTTGGATATATCCAGAGGTGGGTTTGCTGGATCATATGGTAGTGTTTTTGTTCTTTTTTTTACACAGAGCTTGAGCTCACCACCCTGAGGTCAAGACCTGAGCTCAGATCAAGAGTTGGACACTTAACTGACTGAGCCACCCCCGCGCCCCCATATGGTAGTTTTTTGAGGAACTTCCACACTGTTTTCTGTAGTGGCCACAACATTTTATAGTTCAACCAACAGTGCACAAGTGCTCCAATTTCTCTACATCCTTACCAACACTTGTTATTTTCTGCTTTTTTGATAGCAGCCATCCTAGTGGGTGTGAGGTGCTATCTTATTGTGGGTTTGATTTGCATTTCTCTGATGATAAGTTTCGATGTTGAACATCTTTTCATATGCTTTTTGACCATTTGTATATTATCTTTGGAGAAATGTCTATTCAAGTTCCTTGCCCATTTTTAAATTGGGGATTTTAATTTTTTGTTGTTGGGTTATAGGAATTCTGTATCTATTCTGAATATTAACCCCTTATCAGAGACAGGATTGCAATTTTTTTTTTCCTATTTCATAGGTTGCCTTTAAAATGTTTAAGTTTGACATTGTCCCATTTGTATATTTTTGCTTTGTGTTTTTAGTGTCATATGCAAGAAATCATTGTCAAATCCAATGTCATCAAGCTTTTCCCCTATATTTTCTTTTATGAGTTTTATGGGTTTGGTCTTATGTTTAAGTCTTTAATCTATCTTGAATTTATTTTTGTTTATGATGTAAGATACAGGTCTAACTTCATTCTTCTGCATGTGGATATCCAGTTTTCCCAGCATCATTTGTTGAAGAGACTCTCCTTTCCCCATTGAGTGGTCTTGGCACGCTTGCTGATATTCATTTGATCATTTATGCAAGGGTTTATTTCTGGGCTCTCTATTCCATTGGACTGTGTGTCTGTATTTATGGCAGTATCATACCATTTTGATCACTGTAGCTTTGCAGTGTGTTTTGAAATCAGAAGGTATGAGCCCTTCAACTTTGTTCTTCTTTTTCAATATTGTTTTCACTATTTGAAGTCCTTTGAGATTCTATATGAATTTTAGGATAATTTTTTTTTAATGCAAATAATGCTATGGGAATTTGGATAGGGTTTGTGTCGAAGCAGTAGATCACTTTGGTAATATGGGCATCTTAACCATATTAAGTCTTCCAATTTATGAACATGAGATGTCTTTCCATTTTTTTGTGGCTTCTTTAATTACTTTTAGCAATGTTTTGCAGTTTTCAGTGTATAAGTCTTTCACATTCTTGGTTAGGTTTATTACTAAGTATTTTATTCTTTTGATGCTATTGTAGATGGATTGTTTTCTTCATTTTCTTTTTGGATTGTTCATTACTAGTGTATAGACACAACTGATTTTTGTGTGTTGATTTTGTATCCTGCAACTTTGTTGAATTTGTTTATTAGTTCTAATAATTTTTTTTTGGTAGTCTGTAGGGTTTTCTGCACATGAGAGCATGTCATCTGCATCTAGAGATAATTTTACTTCTTTTCCACTTTGGATTCCTTTTATTTCTTTTTCTTGCCTAATTGCTCTGGCTAGGATTTCCGATATGCTGAGTATGAGTAGTGAGAGTGGGCATCCTTGCCTTGTTCCTGATATTATAGGAAAAGCTTTCAGTCTTTCACCATTGAGTATGATGTTAGCTGTGGGTTTTTCATATAAGGCCTTCATTATGTTGAGGTATATTTCTTCTATTCCTAGTTTGTTGAATATTTTTATCACGAAAAGGTATTAAGTCTTATCAAATGCTTTTTCTGCATTAATTGAGATTAGCATGTGCTTTTGTCCCTTCTTTTGTTACTGTGGTGTGTATCACACTGATTGATTTGTGGAGTTGACCCATCCTTGCATCCTATGAATAAATCCCCCTTGGTCATGGTGTATAATTCTTTTAATGTGCTATTGAATTTGGTGGGCTAGAATTTGGAGGATTTTTTTTTTAATAAAGAATTTTTAATTAATTTATTTGAGAGAGAGAGTGCATGCATGCATGAGCCAGGGTAGGGGCAGAGGGAGAGGGAGAGAAGCAGACTCCCCACTGAGCATGGAGCCCAACATGGGGCTTAGTACCGTGACCCTGAGATCATGACCTGAGCTGAAATCAAGAGTCAGCTGCTTATCTGACTGAGCCATCCAGGCACCCTGGAGGATCTGTGTATCAATATTTATCAAGGATATTTTTCTATAATTTTCTCACAGTGTTGTTTTTCTTCTTGTAGTGTCATTGGTTTTTCTGTTTTGTTTTTATTAAGTTTTTTATTTTAATTCCAGTCTAGTTAACATATGGTGCTATGTTAGTTTCAGGTGTACAATATAGTGATTCAACAGTTCTATATATTACTCAGTGCTCATCATGGTAAGTGTATGTAGTGTCATTGTTTGACTTTGGTATCAGAGTAATGCTGGCCTTATAGAGTGAGCTTGGAAGTGTTCCCTCCACTTTAGCTTTTGGAAGAGTTTGAGGAGGATTGGTGTTAATTTTTTAAATGTTCGGTAGAATTCTGCCATGAAGCCATTTAGTTCGGGGCTTTTTTGTTGGTGGTGGTGGTGGTAAATTTTAGATTACTGATTTAATCTTCTAACTAGTAACTGGTCTATTCAGATTGTCTGTTTCTTCATGATTCAGTCTTGGTAGGTTGTATGTGTCTGGGAATTTGTCCATTTCTTCTGGGTTATTTGATTTGTTGGTATATAATTGTTCAGAGTATTCTTATAATCTTTTTTATTTCTGTGGCATTGGTTGTGATGTCCCTATTTTTGGATTTTAGTTATTTGAGTCTTCTCTCTTTTCTTAGTTAATCTAAGGGTTTATCAATTTTGTTGATCTTTTCAAAAAACTAACTCTTAGTTTTGTCAATTTTTTTTCCCTATTGCATTTCTGTTCTCTATGTCATGTATCTCTGCTCCAAGCTTTATTTCATTTTTTTGCTAGCTTGTGTCAGCAATAAACCTTCCTGTTAGCACTGCTTTTGCTGCATAGCATAGGTTTTGGTATGTTGTGTTTTCATTTTCATTTGTTTCAAGATACTTTCTAATTTCCCTTGTGATTTGTTCTTTGACCCATTGGTTGTTTAAGAGTGTACTGTTTAATTTCCACATGTTTGTGGGTTTTCCACTTTTTCCTTCTGCTATTGATTTCTGGTTTTATTCCATTGTGATCAGTAAGCATACTTTGTATGATTTCTGTATTCTTCAGTTGGTTAAGACTTGTTTTGTAGCCTAACATGTGGTCTCTCCTGGAGAATATTTCATGTGTACTTGAGAAGAATTATAATCTACTGTTGTTGGGTGGAGTATTCTATATATGTCTGTTAGGTCCAGTTGGCTTATAATGTTCAAATCCTCTATTTCCTTATTGATCTTCTGTCTGGTTATTCTATCCATTATTGGAGGTAGAATATTGAAGTTTCCTACTATTATTGTATTGTGTTGCTGTCTATTTATCTTTCCAGTTCTGACAAAGTTTCCTTTATATATTTAGGAGCTCTGCTGTTTGGTACACAAATATTTATAATTGTTATACCTACTGAGTGAATTGACCCTTTTATCATTGTATAATGTCCTCCTTTGTCTCTTGTAACAATTTTTGACTTAAAGTCTGTTTTGTCTGGTATTAGTATAGCCTGCCCTGTTCTCTTTTGGTACCAGTTACATGGAATATCTTTTCTCATCCTTTCACCTTTAGCCTGTGTTCTTAGATCTAAAGTGAGTCTCTTATAAAAAGCATATAGTTGTATCTTGTTTTTTAAATCTGCGCAGCCAATCTATGTCATTTGATTGGGGTATTTAATCCATTTACATTTAAAGTATTAGTGTTAGTGAACGACTTACTGTTGCCATTTTGTTGTTTTCTGTATGTCTTGTAGCTTTTTTGTCCCTCCTTTCCTCTCCTACTGCCTTCCTTTGTGTTTTGTTTTACTTTTGGGTAGTGACATGATTTGATTCCTTTCTTATTTCCTTTTGTGTATATTCTAGAGATATTTTCCTTGTGGTTATTATTGCAATTATAAAACATGTTAACGTTGCAGCATTCATTCTATTTTAAACTGATAAGTTCAGTTGCATACAAAAACTCTATTCCTTTTTTTTTTTTTTTAAGATTTTATTTATTTGAGAGAGAGTGAGAGAGAGAGCATGAGCAGGGGGGTAGGGGCAGAGAAAGAGGGAGAAGCAGACTCCCCGATGAGCAGGGAGACTGACACAGGGCTTGATCCCCAGGCCCCAGGATCACGACCTGAGCTGAAGGCAGATGCTTAACTAGCTGAGCCACCCAGGTGCCCCCCAAAACTCTATTCCTTTACAACTCCACCCCTGCTCCACTTTATCTCATTGATGTTACAAATTACATCTTTATATAATGTATACCCAGTAACAGAGATTTACAGTTATAAAAACTGTAGTTGTTTTTAAAACTTTTTTATTCATTATATAGTTTTAATAGTTTTTTTTTTCATTTAAATTCTGTGCACCAAAAGGATAATAATACAGGCTATTATATTTATGTATTTACTTTTACTGGAGAACTTATTATTTTCCTGTAGCTTTGTGTTCGTGTCTAGCATCCTTTTGTTTCACTTTGAAGAACTCCTTTTAGCATTTCTTGTGGAGCAGGTCTAGTGGAAATGAACTCCCCCTGCTTTTGTTTTTATGAGAAAGTCTTAATTTCTCTATTTTTGAAGGATAGTTTTGCTGGATGCAGTATTCTTGGCTGAGCTTTTTTCTTTCAGCACTTTCAATATATCATCCCACTCTGTTCTGGCCTGTAAGAAGAAATCTAATAATCCTATGGAGGCTCTCTTGTATGTGATGATTTGTTTTTCTCTTGCTGCTTTCAAGATTTCTCTTTGTCTTTGACTTTTTAAAAATTGAGATATAATTGACATGTAACATTATTTTAGTTTCAGGTATGCAGCATAATGATTTGATATTTGTATATATTACGAAATGACCAGCATAATAAGTCTAGTTAACATCCATCACCAAAGCTAGTTACAAATTTTTTTAAACTTAAGATTTACTCTTTTAGCAATTTTCAAATATATAATATTATTAGCTGTAATCACTATGCTGTACATTACATTCCCATGACTTATTTTATAACTGTAAGTTTGTACTTTTCCGCACACCCCCTCCCCATTTTGCCTGCCACCTGCCTCTCCCTGGCAACCACCAATCTATTCTCTGTACCTATGAGCTCTTTTTGCCCCCCAGATTCCACATATAAGTGAGACGATATGGTGTTTGTCTTTCTCTGATTTATTTCACTTAGCATAATACCCTCAGGGTGCATCCATGTTGTGAGAAATACAAGATTTCCTCCTTTATGGTAGAATAATATTCCATTGTATATTCACTACATTTTCTTTAACCATTCATCCATGGATGGACACTTAGATTATTTCTATACCTTGGCTATTGTAAATAATGCCACGGTGGACATGGGGTGCAGATAGCTTTTTGAGATAGTGTTTTTGTTTTCTTTGGATAATACCGAGAAGTGGAATTGATGGATCACATTTTAATTTTCTGAGGAACTCCATACTGTTTTCCACAGTGGCTGCACCAACTGTGCACCAACACTGCACAAGCCTTCCTCTTTCTCCACATCCTCTCCAACACTTATTTCTTATCTTTTTGATAATAGCCACCCTGACAGGTATGAGGTGGTATCTCATTTTGGTTTTGATTTGCACTTCCTTGATGATGAGTGATGTTGAGCATCCTTTCATGTGTCTGTTGACCATATGTGTGTCTTCTTTGGAAAAATGTCTGTGTAGATCCTGTGCCCATTTTTAATCGGATTATTTGTTGTTGTTTTCGCTATTGAGTTGTATTTCTTTACATATTTTGGATATTAACCCCCTATCGGTTATATCGTTTACAAATATTTTGTCCCATTCAATAGGTTACCTTTTCATGTTGACAGTTTTTTATTTTTTTTATTAAAGATTTTTATTTATCTATTTGAGAGAGAGAGAATGAAGAGAAAGAGAGCATGAGAGGGGGGAGGTGAGAGGGAGAAGCAGACTTCCCGCTGAGGAGGGAGCCCGATGCGGGACTTGATCCTGGGACTCCAGGATCATGACCTGAGCTGAATGCAGTCGCTTAACCAACTGAGCCACCCAGGCACCCTCATGTTGACAGTTTCTGTTGCTGTGCAGAAGCATTTTAGTTTGATGTAGTCGTGCTTGTTTATTTTTGCTTTTGTTGGCTTTGCTTTGGTGTCAGATCCAAAAAGTCATCACCGAAACCAATGTTAAGGAGCTTATCTCCTGTGTTTTCTTCTAGGAGTTTTATGGTTTCAGGTCTTACACTTAAGTCTGTACTTTGTTTTGAGTATATTTGTGTATTGTGTCAGATAATGGTCTAGTTTCATTCTTTTGCATGTGCTGTCCAGTTTTCCCAAGACCATTTACTGAAGAGACTGTCCTTTCTACATTGTACATTCTTGGCTTCTTTGTCATAAATTTGTTGATTGTATAAACATGGGTTTCTTTCTGAGCTCTCTATTTTGTTCCATCGTTTTAGGTGTCTGTATTTATGTCAGTACCATGCTGTTTTGACTACTATAGCTTTATAATATAGTTTGAAATCAGGTACCATGATGCCTTCAGCTTTGTTCTCAAGTTTGCTTTGGCTATTTGGAGTCTTTTGTGGTTTCATACAAATTTTAGGATTGTTTGTTCTATTTCTGTGGAAAATGCCATTGGGATTTTGATAGGGATTGCACTGAATCTGGAGATTGTTTTGGTTTGTTGGGCATTCTAACAATATTAATTCTTCCAATCCACAGCATGGAATATGTTTCTATTTATTCTTCAGTTTCTTTCATCGATGTCTTACAGTTTTCACTCTACAGGTCTTTTACCTCCTTGATTCATTTATTGCTGAATATTTTATTCTTTTTGTTGCAATTATAAATGGGTTTGTTTTCTTAATTTCTCTTTCTGGTAGTTTGTTATTAGGGTACTGTTTTTGACTTCTGGCAGTTTGATTATAATGTGCCTTGGTGTGAGGCTTTTGCGTTTGTCCTAGACGTAGTTTTTTGAGCTTCTTGAATTTGTATGTCTTCATGTTGCTGATTCTTTCTTCTGTCAGTTCAAGTCTGCTGTAAAACCCCTCTAGTGAACTTTTCAGCTGTTATTATATTTTTCAGTTCCAGAACTTGTTAGCTGCTTTTTTATAGTTTCTCTTTGTTGATATTCTTCTCATTTCATTCATGCATCATTTTCCTGATTTCATTTAGTTGTGTGTGTTCTCTCTTAGCTGATTGAGCATCTTTATGACCATTATTTTAAATTCATTGTTAGGTAGCACATAGATTGCATTTTTTTTGGGGGGGGTCAGTTTTTGGAGATGATTTTGTTCCTTTGTTTGGGCCACATTTCCCTGTTTCTTTCTATGCCTTGTGATCTTTGGTTGAGATGTGGCATTTGAGAAAACAACCACCTTTCCCAGTTTTTATGTACTGGTTTTGTGCAGGGGAAGACCTTAAACAGTCAGCCCAGCTAGAGGTCCTAGGACCTCCCAAACCTTTTAGGATCTCCTTCTCCTCCTGGCATCTGACTGCACCCCTGTAGGTCCAATGTGTTCTGGTGCTTATCTCTGTTTTTAGTGACTTTAAAACTCTGCTGGTCCCATCAGCGTGCTGAGTCAGGTGAGACAGAAACCAATGCCTTGGGCAGCCCCCAGACCAACCACAACATCGTAGATACAGTCTACTCTTTTGTTTCCATCCCAGAGGCAGAGCCCAGGATGGGAAGTTTCCTCCTGGTTGTACTGCTCTATGCTGGATGAGGGCAGGGGCAGGGGCCTGAGTGGGCATGCAAAATGCCACCCATGAATTTTCCTACCCCTTTTGCTGGAATTTTGTCTTGGTTTTATGCTGGCCTGAGGCCTGTAGCTTCTCAGCTGGTCACTGGAGTTCTCACAAAGGTATTTTAGTTTGTATATTGTTAACCCAGTGTCTCTAGGAGGAGGGGGCGCCTGGAGCTTCCGAGTCTACCATTCTGATAACATCCTTTTCCTTTTCTTTTTTACTCTTTTATTTTTTTAAAGATTTTTAAAAATGAAGTGTGACATATACACAGAAAACTATGTAATTTGTAATGGCACAGCCTGATGAATTTTTAGAAGTGAACAGAGTTACTTATCTCCCAGATAAGAAACTAAAACCTTACCAGCACCCCAGGGTACCGTTTGCCCCCTCCCATTCACTACCTTGACTTCTCTTTTGAAAAGTTACTATTGTCCTGACTTCTCTATTCTGACTTTCAGCCTCATAGGTTTTTTTTTTCTTTTTTAAAGTTTTTCTTTTTTTTAATTTATTTGACAGAGAGAGATACAGCGAGAGAGAGAACACAAGCAGGGGGAGTGGGAGAGGGAGAAGCAGGCCTCCCGTGGGGCAGGGAGCCCGATGCAGGGCTCGATCCCAGGACCCTGGGATCATGACCTGAGTTGAAGGCAGACGCTTAACTGACTGAGCCACCCAGGCGCCCCTTTCTTTCTTTTTTAAAAAAGTAATCTCTACACCCAACGTGGGGCTCGAACTTGCAACCCCGAGATCAAGAGTTGGATGCTCTAACGACTGAGCCAGCCAGGTGCCCCAGCCTTGTAGATTTTTTTTCTTGTTTCTGAACTTTATATAAATGAAATTGTTCTTTATAAAAATTCACTGAAGTATTAAAGTGTACATATAAACATGTAGAAAAGTACACTAATGATAAATGTTCAGTGTGATGAACACATTCACTTAACCAGCATCAAAATCAAGATAAAACATTACCAGTGTCCCAGAAGTCTCAATACTGTCCCTTGATGTCACTGCCAAGGACTCCCCTTCTCATCACTACTAAGGGAAACCACTTTTAGCAACATAGATTAGTTTGGACTTTTTGTACTTTTGGGAACCAAACATATGGACTGTTTTGTGTCTGGCATTCATTCGACATGTTTGCGAGATTAATTCATGTTGCATGTAGCATTTTCATTGTATACTTTTCTATTGCATGAGCATAGCACAACTCATTTTTCCATTCTGACTTTATAATAGACAGTGGAGTTTTTTGGTAGTTCTTTGTTGTTTTGAATCGGGCTGCTGTTAGCATTCTTGTACACGTCTTTTGGTGCACATACACACCCATTTATCTTGGGAATTACTGGGTCAGGTTAGAGGATAGGCATGTTTCATTTTAACAGATTCTTCCAGTTTTCCAGTGTGGTTGTACAACTTCACACTTCTGCACAGCAGTGTACAATTTCAGCTGTTCCATATCCTTGACAGCACTCAGCATTGTGCGTCTTTTAAGCTTTTTTCACAGCTCACTTTTTCCCCATTTTTTCTACTTGCAGTAATTTATACAGAACAAAATTTACCATCTTGAGGTGCCTGGGTGGCTCAGTCGTTAAGCATCTGCCTTCGGCTCAGGTCATGATCCCAGGGTCCTGGGATCGAGCCCCACATCGGGCTCCCTGCTCAGTGGGGAGCCTGCTTCTCTGTCTGCCTGCTGCTCCCCCTGCTTGTGCTCTCTCTCTCTGCCAAATAGATAGATAGATAGATAGATAGATAGATAGATAGATAAATAAAATCTTTAACAAAAGCAACAAAATAACAACAAAAACCTGAAATTTACCATCTTAACTATTTTAGGTGAACAGATAGTGGTATTAAATACCTTTGTTATGTTGTACAACCATCAGCACCATCCATCTCTATAACTCTTTTCTTTTAAGACTGAAACTATAACAACAGTTCCCTGCTTCCTCTTCCCTACAGCTCCTGGCAACTGCCATTCTTCTGTCTTGCTTTTTAACTCTTAAGTACATACCTCATATAAATGGAACCATACATATTTGCCCTTTTGTGACTGCCCTAACTTCACTTAGCATAATGTCCTCAGTGTTCATCCTTGTAGCATAAGCTCAGTTATTTTATTTTTATTTCAAATAAAAAATATATTATTATTATTTTCTAAGTAATCTCTTCCCCCAACATGGGGGCTTGAACTCACGACCCCTAGGTCAAGAGTTGCAGGCCCTACCGACTAAGCCAGCCAGGTGCCCCAAGCTCAGTTATTTTTAACCTACTTATTTACTTTCCAATGTAGATAAGAAATTTCGTAATACAATTTTCATTTTCAGGTTATCTTTATCAAAATGGTAGTTGTCTCAATTTCTCCTATTCAATTATTCTGTCGATATGAATTGAGAGAGAAGTTCTCCAAGTGAAAAGCTTTGGGTTTCTGTAGTGCTTAGGGCCTGGAAGTAAAACATTGTGCCAAATGCCATGAAGTATCGTTAGTTCTCACATTTGGTGAGAGGCAGGAACGACCCCAAACTGGGAGATTTCCAGCGGCCTTGGCTAGCAGCCTACACCTGTGCTTTGCAAGTTTTCCTCTTCCTGTCATTGCAAGGACACTTAGTTGTGCCACAGCAACCCAAGGCTTCTTCAGTGATGAGTGTTGTATTTCGGGGGAAATCCTGGGAGAAAGGGCAGAGAAAGGGTAGGCCTCCACAAAGAGTCCGTGTGATCATTTCCATGAAAAAGAGAGAAAAAGTAGACAGCATCAGACAGATCCGGCTGACAAGGAGAGATTCAAATTAGGGTTTACAGACCATTTGCCCTGAATCATAAAGTAAGATTCCTTTTTATCAAAACGTGATTAATACAGAATGGTATAAAGTAGAACACGAAATTGTTTTACTTCTCCTCCTGTAATTAAAAATACAAGGTGAGGGCACCTGGGTGGCTCAGTTGGTTAAGCATCTGCCTTCGGCTCAGGGCATGATCTCAGGGTCCTGGGCTCGAGCCCCACATCGGGCTCCCTGCTCGGCGGGAAGCCTGCTTCTCCCTCTCCCATTCCTCCTGCTTGTGTTCCCTCTCTCGCCGTGTCTCTCTCTGTCAAATAAATAAATAAAATCTTCAAAAAAAAAAAAAAAAAATACAAGGTGAAATGTGGATCCGTTGTCTCAGCTTCTCAGGACCTAGAGGGAATGATGGATGGAGGACTGTCATGCCGTTTTCCAGGAACCTAGATCGTTAAGGCGGGGACAAAGGAGGGCAAGTGCAGTTGGAAGAAGGTATTTAGCCCCTTTCTTCCCTTTTTAGTTGCCTCTTGAAGTGGATCTAACGAGAGCAAAGAGACAAGATTTTGAACCATCTGTGGAACAAGCAAGATACAGCAGCTGCCGGCAGAATGTGGCTCCGGGACCCCCCGAACCACCGGAGGTGACCTCGCCTTGCAGACCGAGCCGCTCGGATGATCCGCCCACTGTGGTGCAGGAGGAGAAGGCCAGCAGCTGCCGGTGCGGCCCTGGTTCCCTCCCCGTCCTCCCGTCCCCCCCTCCTCCATTTTCACGGGCTGAGCCAGCGTGGTGGCTTGTGTGCCCCCCGGCCGGGCCCGCTGCTCCCTGCGCTCGCTCGGGACTCACCCCCCGCCCCCCTTGTTCTCTTGGGATGCAGCCTGCGGCCGCCTGCCACCGCGAGCGATGCCACGTACGAGCGGAAGCTGCGCCAGAAACAGTTGCAGCGGCAGTTCCGGCAGCAGATGGAGGAGCGGCGGCAGGTTCAGCTGTGCGCTCCGGCGGCTGAGCCGAAGACTCCGGGTGCGTGAGGAGGCCGGGAGCCGCGCTTCGCTCCCGACCAGCCCTCCTAGGCCTTCTCTCAGGTTCCACGCCGGGTAGAGGAGGCTAAGCTGCGATCATGAAGTCCTGCCCTGCATTTCCCCATTTTTAAAGACACTCCTTTTTTTAGGGAAGGAAATGGCCCTTGACATAATCTAGAACTAGAAATTTCAGGGTAGAGAACGGTTTTTTTCCTTTCAGGTACTTTGGCCGCGTTTGCTAGAAAGCTTTTCTGAGTAGTCCGTGAATAGAAGGCAGAATTGTTTGACGATAATGGGGGCTTTGGGCCGTGCTTCATCCGTGAACTTCAGTTTACTTGATCCAGGCCTAGTGGTAGTAGCAGAATTTTTTTTTTTTTTTTTAGTCTTTCCCAGAGAGTAGAAACAAAGAAAGGGCTTATCCCAGACCAGCTGGATTTTTGCCCAGCTTCTCCCTAAGAAAGATTCAGAGGACTTTCTTCGTGTTTAGTTCATTAATATTCCGCTCAGCACTGACAGGCTTAATGTAGGGGGGGAAAAAGTTTACTGTGTTGGGGATGTTCTTAATAGTAACTATTATTCTGGATCTTGAGCTTCCAAACCATTGCAGAAGCTCCTGGCGGGGAGGCCGCCCCCCACCCCGGATCCCACAGCCAGAGCCGCGGTTTATATTGGTTTTACATTTTGAACTTCTGCTTAAGATTTTTTCGAACAAAGCTTATAGCTTTAAAAAGTAAAAAGTGGACCAGATAGCTTCTAATAACCCCTCTATTTTTGCTGCTTAAGGAGAAATGAACCCCCCCCCCCCCCCCCCCCGCAATTTGGTGAGAAGAAAAAAAGTCTTTTTAGCTTCTTGTAGATCTGTAGGTAGGGACGGGGATCAGGAATCTTGAATCTCCTACTGGCTGTGCGAGGAACCGGTGGAACTCTAGGCAGCTTTGCACTTCTGAGGTGCTCGCTCCAACAGTTACGTGACTGTGGTTTTGTCCTTCCTCTCGCTCTTGCTCGCTCTCGCTGTCGCTCTCTGAACTCCAGCAGCAGTGTCAGCAGCTCCTCGCAAGCACAGCACTCCTGTAACTGCCGTTTCCGAACCACTCACAGAGGACTTCCTTACAGGTCAGTAAGAGCTGCGGGCAGGACCTAAGCATTGATCAGTAAGTACCTAGGACATGCGCTTTCGGTAGTCACTAACACATTTTAAAAGAGGCATAAAACCCCTCATTTTTATCTGTTGGATAGCCCCGTGAAGTTTTGGGAAAAAAGAGGACCCCTAATGGACTGATGGCAGTTCTGAGAGCACACACTCAACTCCTCTATTGTCCTAAGAGAAGCTTCACGGTACATTTAGGGGTAGGGGCAAGAGAAATCCCAGGAGCTGTCATAGGCCACGCATGACATGGAATTTCTCATGACCAGTTTTCCCCAGTGCTTTATGTGGGAACACTGGTTGATGCTGCATTTTCTCATGATCTCGGTCCTCGCAGACAGTCTTGGAATGTGGGATATGGATCCAGATGCAAGCGACAGTGATGTCAAGCCCTTGTCTAAACCAGAACTGCTCCAGACCTCTGCTACATCAGTCCTGAAGAACCAGATGGTGACCTGGGACAGGACCCCACAGAACCTCTGCCACCAGAATCCACAAGCAAAATCTGGACTCTCGCACCTCCAAACTCACAACAGCAACCAAGATGTAACAGGTAGCGAAGTGTTTAGGAACAAAAATTGAAAGGAGAACTTGGGTTTAATTCTCTGCATTTTAAAGGAAGCATGACATTCCATTTGAAGAAGTCGGGTGCTATCATGCCAGAGGAACAGCGGTCCAAGAAAACGACAACTGGTTTATGAGCCACAGCTTTTCCTTTGAGGTCCTGACTAGAGGTGTAACCCCTAGTAACCCTTTATAGTAGTAGGAAGCTTAACCACAAAATGAACGAAGAGCTTTTCCTTATTAAATCAGGCCCATCATGTTTGGTTATTGCAACTGGATCTAGCGTTAACAGAAGGATCTGCCCTCATAACAATTTTCATTCTTGGCTTTTTAGTTTAAGTTAGGATTGTTAACAAACACAGTTCAGAAATTATTAGCTGTCAGTTTATTCCTTATTTGAAAAATCACAGCAGCCACATTTAAATTATTTTTTTCTCCCATAGGAAACTGTGGTATCTATGGGAAGAACCAGGACTTGAAGAAAAGGAAATTGGATCCATCCTAATGGAGGCTCAGGTCACATCCTTGGACTTTGTCACAAAGGGACTTCCGAAAACTACTTTTAGGTCATAAAACTGTTCATCATTCCCAGGGAATGAGCTTTATTTCCAAGGATTTACCTTGCTTCGTTCTGAACTTTACCAGAGGATTTGACTATTGGAGCCTTCTGCAGGTAAAGCTGAGCAGTCAGAAAACAAGCGCTTTAAAAAAGCTTGTCATACACTGCAGCGGGGAGGCTCTGAGATTAAATACCTTTTCTTTGGCTCTTGAGGTTGTTCACTATTTATTCCTAAGCTACTATGTTAGCATGTATAGAAATTTTAGGAATCCCCAGTGCCTACCTGCCTTCAAGCAATATTACTAAGCACCAACTTTTACAGCTGCCTATGTGAAATTATTGTAATACCTGCCTTTCACCTTGGCGCTCGGTGTTTAATGTTGTCCACACCATATTGTGTATCCTTCCGAGAACAAAAGCTACAGTGTTTTTTAACTACCTTGCATCAATACAGGCTGTGATCTTCATCTATGATAATCTCTCGTTTATAGGTTTATGGTGTCACTATCCTGCAGTTTTTTACCTAATCAAGGAAATGATCTAAGACCAAAGAAAAGGCATTTTAAGAAAGCAAAATAAATTTTCCTTTGTAACAAAAAATAAAAGTGGGTGTATTTCTCCATTTCAGATGTGAGATATAACCCATCTTAACATAAATGGGTTTTTTTCATAGTTTCAAATGTTTCATAATCCGCCCCCCCCATAATGAGTTTGCAGGTTCTTTTTAAGATGCATCTTGGGCTGTGCCTTTTATCTCATCTTCAAGCTGTGGCTTTTATTAATTTTTAGATCACAGATCCATTTGTGGGAAGCTATGAACCCAAGGCAAGGAACTCTTAAAGTACAGGAAGGCAGCCAGACATTTCTATTCCTATGGAAGATGAAGAGGCTCTAGCTTACCCTGATTTCCCCTTTATCTCACCTCTCATTACATGGATTTGGTCATATGTTCATCTTTTGGTTTTGATATCCTTACCATTTTTTTTCCAGAAAAAAAAATCTCTCCCTTGTCTGAAGCATAATCTTAGTTTAGTTCAGAACTGCTGCTTTAAAAAAGTTCCCGGAGTCAGGAATCCAGTTATAAATTGCACACAACTGAAAACTGAGCTAATGAGATCATGAAAAAGGAATTTGCTGGAAATGAAACCCCACAGCTCAACAAAAGCAAGTTTGGTTTATTTGAATGGTTTCATTAAATAAGTCTACAAAGGTAACAAACTGAAGCACAAAGCGCAATCTTACAAGAAGTGCAACACCCAGAGTTAGTGCAAAATGTACAATTAACGGCTGCTGAGAAACCCCCAAGGTTTGAATTCAGTTTATTTGCTTTTTTAAACAGTGTACATTGTTAAATAATGTAAGGAAAACATTTATAATTCAGAAAGATTTTTGTAATGTGGAAAAAGATACTCAAAGTGTACTATTAACACAAAAATAATTTAAACAGTTCAGTAGCACTAGTTCATTCCTCTAGGCTTCAGTTACTTCATCCACAGGAGGGGAAAAAAAAAATCAACAGTAAATAAAACCAGTTCTTACTTTTTGTGTGTAAGTGATCTCAAAATTAAACCAAAGTAACAAAAAATTATGTGCTGCATTTGGTTCCCTCATTCCTCTAGTAGAAAGTATGGTTTCATTCATCTTAGGTGGTCTGTTTCTCATTTACTTGGCACCTTCGTTGTTCTATCCTTACTCTTACCATCTCCCCAAGAATCTTAAGCAGAGAATAAATAAGTAAACAACTTTGAAGCAGGGCTTGGAACCCCTGTCCTTTTCATTTCTACTTTCCTAAAGCTTCAGCTTTCACTTGCATCTTTGGGACCTAGGCTAACTTACTGAAGAAAACAGGGCCCATGAAGGAACAACAGGATAGGACAGCCAACCAGCCTCCCCCTATTGTGGTGATTCCTGGGATGTGCTGTTGAGGTGGGTAAGAGATTGGAAATGTGTCAATTTCCCAACTCAAGAGTCAAGAGAAGAAGCACCCAAAAAATTAGGAGTCCTAGCTTCTTTCCCCATCTTCGGAGATAATAGAGATCCCAAACATAGCCAATTAGGAGAGTATTTCCTGAAAGCTCTGAAAATAATAGAACTGCCCATTACAACTAGGCATAGCACTATATAATACTGATTGGTTGCAGTTATTACTTAAGGGGAGTATTTGTTTATAGGAGAATGTGAGAATATCAGCTGCAATTCTAGAAATAGAGGTGGCACAACAGATTTATGATCCTGCAACCATTTGGACATCACATAGGAAACGAGTAGGAATAAGCCACTCTTTCTTACAATGCTTAATTCAGATGTGGGTCCACTTTCCACAAAATACAGTACCCCAAGCTGAGAAATGCATGATACATTTGCAACAAGAGGAAAGCAATCCAAAGTTTTTCTTAGAGCATCTTTCTCCATCTGTAACTTTTCACTATCAACGTTTCCCAACTTAAAAACTAGCCCCCACCCCCTTCCCTTTATATTCAGCCATTTCCACTAGGTCTTGTCTGTCAAGCCTGGCTTAAGTAAGGCTCATGGCACCCTGTGGGCCAGGCAGCACACATCTTCCTGACAAGTCTGTTCTCCCGTTCTTAGTCTTTCTTTTTCTTTCATTTATCACACACCACCCTTAAGCTTTTAAATTGCTCAATTTTGTTACCACACCCCTCCTTACTGTTCTTGAAACATAACTTTCTGCTTTCAACCACTGATGTCAACTTAACTTCTCACCCTGCTCATCTTACACCTGCTCTAGACAAAATTGAATGACTTAAAAAAAAAAAAACAACACAACTCAGTTTCCCTTTGGCATAATCCTCTGCTGGGGTCACATGGACCTAATATCCTTCCATACGCCCTCTGCTGATCTGGGGTCTGATGAGAAGTTGGTGCTAATGGCAGAAGCAGTAGAAGTCCAAGGCACTAAAATATCCAGCAAGCAATACTGGGAGAACAGAAGTATTCAAGTACAGTAATTTATACAATCTTACATTCACATTTATTTATCTACTACAATGGAAATACAAAGGAAAAAGCTAAAGTGTCTCAATAAGTAAAGGACAGAGCTTGCTTTTTTTTTTTCAACTTTTTAAACCTTTCATATTTTACTCTTAAAACTACTGTTGTCCAACAACATTTATATATCACAGTGTTTCCACATCAAAACTGATGGCAAAGTTACATGTCCGCAGGGGACTTAATTTTTTTTTTTCCTAATTGCTAATGCTGCAGTCAAAGCTGCTAATATCATTTGCTTAAAGCACTAATGACCTATCATAAGAAAGGGTTGAAACCTCAGTCCCCTGGTGTTTTTCACTGGGTTCTAAAGCAAAAAAAAAAAAGAAAAAAGAAACAAAGAAAAAAAAAAGGGAGGGGGGAACAGGGTAGGAGAGAGCCCAAAAGTTTTTTTGTTTTGTTTTTTTGTGTTTTTGTCTTGTGGTTTAGATTCTTGAGGGAATAAGGGATTTGGGGTGGGTACCAAAATTAAGAGCTCCACCCATTTGAAATACAGATGGGGTTTGGTTTTCCACTGAGCTCTCTCGTAGCTTTCTGATAAATGATTCTCTTTTCTAGCCCTCACTATTGGGTGTAGAGAAACAGGAAAGCATGGTTTGAAGCCGCCCCATCACAAGAAAGCTGCTCTTTCCTTCTCGTTCCACTCCAATAAATGGTGAAGGGGGAGGGAGATTCTCAATTCTGAGGGCTCTAAGCGGTATTAAAAACATTCCTTTCTGGCAAGAAATAACCAGTTAAATGCAGCACTAGTAGTTAGTATATAGGCTACTTTCCCGTTCCCCCCACCCCCCCTTCAGCATTCCATCTCCTGCCCCCAAATCTACTCAAGTTAATGTCTCTAGGTCTAAGTGGTCCGCAGGTTGGAACCTGGGGGGTTGCTGATGGATTTCTGCAAATTGCTGATGTTGAAATTCTGTAAGGAGGCAGTTCCCACAGGCTGGAACTGGCCAAGCGGCTGTGGTGCTGGGCCACCTGTCCCACTCCACTGAGTGCCAAAGGCGGGAGCTGGAAAACCGTACTGCTGTGGGGGGCACATAGACTTGGTGAAATGACCTAGAGAGGTAGCTGATGCTGCAGAGATGGGGGCAGAACCACCCAGATTTGAGGTCATGGAGATGCACAGCTGACCAGGTGCAGAGAACTTCCTTGCCATTCCAGGGCCCTGAAAACAAAACAACTACATGTCAAGTTTGGTGTGGGTATAACCCAGAGGTGAAATGGGTGGTACTGAAATCTAATTCTAGAACTGGGGCTGTTCGAGCCTTACAGGGTATAGTAAAACCAAAACCAAACCTTTCATAATTATTGGCTCTTTACACTTGCCAAGTAAGGGTGTGCTTGGAAGTGGGCAGAGTCACGTACATGTGTATATACGTGTATGCAATTCAGGGCGTTAAGAGAAAAGGGGAGAAAAAACTGAGTTGACAAACAGGGAGCTAGGGATTCAAAGACAAAAGGGTAACTGGGTGTTAAAATTTATGAGCTGCTACAGAAGGCTACAGCATGAAAGGCTAAGCACTAGCTAGGTAGTTGATACCACCTCTGCTTCAGATGTGTGCTCAGCGATACTCTGCTAGATTAGGAAAATGACAAAAAGGGAAGACTTGCCTCATAATTCATGTGTCCTTTGCTTCCTCTCCTGCTGGAAAGATTCATGGCATCTCGGGCCCAATTGTCTACCAGCTTGTGCAGGTCATCTGTGAACGTGCCCTTCCTGCTGGACGTCATGGCAGGAGGCTGAGCTTGGGCGGCTTGGCTGTTCACTGCTCCCCCAACGGTGTTTGTGCTACTGGTCCCTAGAATTAGAGGAAGCATCAGAATACAACCATTATAAGAAGCTTGGGTTAGAACGTCAGGAAGAGAGGGAAAACTTCACAGGATGATGAATGGCAAGCCACTGAATGAGGAGAGGATAAGCTGGGAAGGCATGCGAGAGGGGAAGGGTCCAAGGGTTTGTTTAGCCACATGTTCTGGCATAACATAACAGGGTAATGAAAACAGACTCTCTTCAGGAGTTGTGGCGGATGAGGCTAAATAACTCCGGATGATAGTAGGCACAAATGGGCAGGGCCCTCTTTCAGCCCATTCACATGGTATCTTAGAGTACTGAAACTTACTTTTAGTACCCTATTCCCAGCACCACACTGATGAGGGAGGTGCGCTAAGGTCAATGAGGCTCTAGAATGCTGCAGAATGCAGGGCAAAAGAAGAGGATTTCTTGAGCCCTGAGGCAGGGTTAAAAGCAGGAGTTAAAGGAATGCAAAGGTAGATTGCTTGGCCCAGGAAAAGATGGGGTTCCCAAACCATGTGGATACTATGCCACAGTCTTCAGCCATTCTTTAACAGAAAGAGGCGAGAGGAGATAGCATGCTCTGTTCAAAAACCTTTTTCACCTGGACTCATACACACAAATTCATAAACATAAACTCGGGAGGAATGAAGGCTTTGACCTCTCCCAATTGCCTATGAGTTAAGAACCAAGATTACTCCTGAGGAAGTTTCTCTGTGGTGTGCCTGAATCATTCAACTCCAGGAAGACATGGTTTTCCTGAAGATGACCTCAGTTTCAATTGGTTCGTGAATTCTCACCCCTCCCCTTCCTTCCCAGAAGAGCAAGCACTCGCACGTGGAAGCAACAGGAACATTCAGCTGAGGTAGGAGTGCAAAGGGAAGGAGGAAGCTTTGAGGTTATGATGAAGGAATTCTATTTCTATGGTTTGATGAGAAAGGAAGAAGGGGTCTGTGTCCTGCCTGATTTCGGCTCTGCTGGAGGGCACACTGAAGATTATTCGAAGAGGCAAGTTTTAGGGAAGAGGGAAAGAAAAGTCATGATCTTGTTTTTCTTCCCTCACCCCCCACTTTCTTACCAGATCTCACATTTGCTGCAGAATAAATAAAAGCTACTAAGGTAAGTTGTGAGCCACTAGGCCTTCAGATATCCAAGTAATGCTGGGGGCTAAAAAAAAATGCATACATATTCCTGCTTTCCAGGTCCAAGCAGCACCAGAGCACAGCAGCATGCCCAAAGCAACTTTTACAAGCCCTTGATAATCCATTGCTATTCTCAAGTCAAGTTTAAACCCCACTGCCCTGGGAATGGCACACACAAGCATGTTTGTATCAGAGTAATAGCTAATTCTGAGGTGAAGCTGCAGAGTGAGGCAGGTCACATGCTTCTTACCACCAAGGCAAGACATGGATCTACTGCAGTGTGTGTATTAGCTCACTTCTTAGTGCCCACTGGAGCCACAAGGGGATAGCTACTGCACATACAGCGTAAAGGGAAGAGTAAGTTCCCCTACGGTACAGGAAACCCAAGTGGAAAAGGAAAAAGCACAGGAACAGCCTGCCTTGAAAAGCAAGACAGACAGTGGTGGGGAAGCACAAGCAATGAGGGTGGCAGTCGTGATAGTGATAAAATCTAGAAAGCAAGCATATCACATGCATGAGGACTATTTTCCTGTTTGAATAATAACTGCTTGGTGAGCTTGATGATGAGTGAGACAATCAAAATGAAAACCAGAAACAATCACAAGTGAGCAGAACTATTAAAAGCCAAATACTAGAAGCTCCGTAGAGGTGAACACTGCTTATTCACAAAGAGCTCATGCTCGGAGTCACACCTCTCTAGTCGCCTCTGATGCCGTGAGGCTCCTTTATAACCAAATTTAATTTTTCATTTTAATCTGTCTTACACACTACTGGATTCTGAAGTGGGGTTTATACACCATGATGGGGGGAGGGGTCAACCATACAGTTACCCTTCTCATTCTGGCTTCTGAAAACAGGCTTTCCCATTAAAGGAAATAAACACATCCCACTCTGGCCAGAAATTAACGCCTGGCAAAAGCTGACTTGACTATGAAAGCTAGGAGAATGGATAGTGCATTTAGTCCATCTTAGTAGTAAATGGTTTAAGAACACTACCTGTAATGCAGATATTTCTGAGAATGCTACTTGCCTTCCAGAGAATATAGAGTAACCTTGAAACCGTTCTCAGTTCTGCTGCAAAGCTCTAAGAAGCAGTGTATGTTTTACCACCCAAAATCCATTTTTAAATTTTCTCCTGCCATAATACATTTCCCACACACCACACCACCAGATCCTAGTAACAATAACTTACTCTGAGTCACAGCTCATTGCCTAGTATCCCAAATACTAGTCAGTTTTCTGACTGATCCTCTAGGTGGCCGGTTGGGTAGTTGAACAGTCTGCACTTTAATGAGAAGCCACCAGTCTAAGAAGCCAACCCTATAAAGTAGTGCTTCTCTCTTCACCAATCCAGCAGATGTCTCCCACTATGATGGGTGGCTATGGACTTTTCTATGTTTGGATCAGTGCCGATTTCCCAGTGGGCGGAACAGCGGCTGGCACATTATCTCCTGACTAAAGGACTCTCTTTCCCAAAAGAGCCAGGCATCCCTGATCTCTCTATATATAATGGGCATTATCAATCCATAATTGTCACAAAGCCAGCTCACAGGGGGTCATCACATGAGAGCAGACTATGAGGTGATTTCTTAATCCGCCAGTGGTCAGCAATTAAGCATGTTAAAAAACCTTAGAAAAGGGTGAACTAGACAGATGAAAATTGGGAATGAGGACGTTGTGAAGCTTCAGGGTTCCAAGAACTCATGGATAACCGGCTTTGCAATCAAGGACCAAAAGTAAGAGAAAGAAAAGATAATTACTACAGAGCTGGTTGCAAGGACAGACTTTTTTCACCATCTTCCCTGAAGCACAAAGAGAGAGCAATGTGTTAAAGATAAAGAAACATCAGTGTAAAATACTTAGAATCTCCAAACAGCACACAAAGTCCCAGCAAGAGAAAGCAGAAAGAGAGACAGACTGGTGGGACCCGGGAGCCCCTGCTATAGGTAAAGTTCTATGGGACGTATCTTACTTAGCCTTAACATGGGTGTCTGATGGATGGAGGTACCTGGCTGATAGCGGAGCTTCCACACCCAATCTTTGTATCTAAGAATAATGCTCTGCACTAAGGTTCTGGGATGGGGGAGGAACTCCAGTCTCTCAGGTCTTACTGCTTGAATTTCAAATACTCAAGCAGTCTTTCCACTGACCCTGTCCCACTTTCTGTTTCTCCTGCTGGGTTGTTAAAAAGCACTCGATTAAATGCATTAGCAATTCTACCCCAGTAGACTGACAGTACCACTGTTACAGTTTTGAGTCAATTTAAATTGGCTAATATATTTCCAAATCCTAGACATACACACTAACCCCTTCCCCTCCAGAAGTCTTTAAAAGTATGTGGAAAACGAGCAACTTTTGAACATAAATAAAGCATTAAGCCAAGCCGTGCTTCCAAACCATAATCTATTTTGAGAGCACAGAATAACGCATCCAAAACTAGAAAGACCCCACGTCTGTTAAGTACCTGTTTTCCCTTCCATATTTGCTTTAAATCTGCCTCTTGCAATTTGTTCACCAAGGCTTATATGATATATACTCAAGTGCCTTCAACAGATGTAGGGCCTTTCTTTTTAGACCCAAAAGGAAGTGATAAGATTTAATATTTCTAACCACTTTCATTTGATGTTACAAGTGTGCCACCACCTACCTTTAAGAGTGTGTGAGAATTTAATTAATTAATTAATCTGAAGTGTATCTCTCACATTATGTTTCCCAAAAAAGCCTTGGTTCTCTTTCTTCCCTCTTAGACATCTCAGGCTGTATAATATAGGCCTGACATGTTACATCCTACTTTACAACACTTGCCTCTTACTATTAAATGTCTTTTCATCTTGCCAGCTGGACAAAGAAATTAAATGCTTATTTAAGCGTCAAGGTGCGAACATGCCTGGTCCAGCCTGGTCTAACCAGAAAAGTTATCGATCTGAGTACCCAAAAACCATACATGCTTTGGAAAGCTACCAAATTGGATAACACCTTCCACGTCTTTTGTTCAGTAGTCTTGGACTGGTGATACGTGAGGCCCAAGGACCTCTGGACCACACTCAGAAACAGTGATGACCTTTTTGCACATGCATTTAAAAAGCACTTCAATAACCACATCAGAAGTTTGAGGCCTCAACAGAGAAGATCTTTAACCAAACTGTAACAAAGGTTTTCTACCTGAGCCTTGTTTTTGCTTTTTAAATTTTTATTTCAATATACATTTATTGACTACCTACTATGTGCCAGGTAGGCACTGGCTGATTTAGAAGGAAATGACGTGTGCTTCCCAAGTGCTGCCCGTGTTTGTGCACATGATCTCATTTGATCTGTACAACAGCCCTAGGAGACAGGCATCATCTTCATTTTACCTTTGGCGAGGACAGGCTGAGAAAGTTGGGCGATTTGCTATTGTACCTTGCTTTTAAGAAGAGAGCTAGGAGGGGCGCCTGGGTGGCTCAGTCGTTAAGCGTCTGCCTTCAGCTCAAGTCATGATCCCAGGGTCCTGGGATCGAGCCCCACACATCAGGCTCCCTGCTCTGCGGGAAGCCTGCTTCTCCCTCTCCTGCTCCCCCTGCTTGTGTTCCCTCTCTGGCTGTCTCTCTCTCTGTAAAATAAAAATAAAATCTTTAAAAAAAAAAAAAAAAAAGAAGAGAGCTAGGAAATCCTAGCAATCATGTTAAAAAGACCATTTTCATTGGCAGGTGCTGGGCTTTGGTCCTTAAAAGAATAAATGCTTAATCAGAGTAACTATACGGAAACCCTTTTTGAACTACCAATTTTATGGAGTTAGAGGGTGGGGGTGGGGGTGGGGGAGTGAAAGGATCCAATGAACAGATTCTAGCATCATTTGAACTGAGAGATGGTTAGGCTTAATTGAAAAGAAAAAAAGATTTCAACCTACTCGGAAAAAGAATAAAAAAATAGGGTGAATTCTCCCTTACTGCCAGGATCTAAGTATATCAGTGGTCAAGATGTTCTCTGTCACTTCTAATGCCAGAGCAAGGGGCAGATGTGACTATGGACTTCAGTCTTCATTTATTCTAAATGACCCAGCAGTCTCTACAGCATTACCACCTTTTCTACTCTGTCACGGATCTATGAAGAAGCACTTCTACCAGAAAGTTTTTTTTTAAGCTTATAGAAACCTATTATTATCTCTGTATTTTTTATCATAATTAACATAGAGACCCAAACTTCTGAGGGTAATAGTAATTCAGCCAAGCCACCGAGTAGATGATATACAAAGAGACAAATGAAAATGGACTGCATGAAACATCAGATCCAAGCAGCAGAAAACAAGGACGAGGAAGGAGTAAAGGTGTTACACACAAAGAGCCAAGCAGGGCGTACTCAGAAATCGGGTCCTCCTGCCACCAGGTTTGAATGTCACCTGCTCAGATGCACAGTTAAACTTCGCACAGCCTGTGAGAGGGGGGAAAACAGGGAAGAACAGGGAGAGAAGAGACAGAACACAACTACAAGATGTTAGAAACTCGAGGCTGGAGTGGTGAAATGCGCTAAGACGGCACACAGAAGAACAAGCTTCCAGGGAAAGGCCAGATATCTAGGACAGGAAATATCAGGTCTCAATTCCCTCCCTCTGTCAAATGCTGAAGCTCCTCCCAGTGGGAATAATGCCAGCTGGTCTGCACTCCTAGCAAGCAAGTATATTCACCTTGTGAAGAGATGATCTAATCTTTGATTTCTGTGATGTTGTAGCAAAAGCCCCTAAGCGAGTTACCTATATCTTCTCCTACTCTTTTTCACCCAGATACCTAAGTCCTTCCAATTGTCGTTCTACTATTGCTAGCAGCTCCCTCCTCAACAGGAAAGTTTCGAATGATCATTAGTAAATAAAACTATATTTAGGAAGTAGATTACAGATAAATAATGGAATTGTAGGGCTATTTATCTTAGTATGCTACTCCCATACTTAAAAGTTTAAAAAGTCTGCACTGGCTAAGAAAATGCATTAGCGTTCAGAAACTGCTAAAACTCCTTTGATTTTGGTTCAGGAAATCTCAGTCTAGTATTAAAGTGTATGATCCAAATCCCAAATGAGTCATTAATTTGGTTGAAGTCCTCACATAAGTCACACATGCAACTTTTTGCTGTAATCCTTTGAAAAAAGCCATTTCATCTGATAAGAGCAATGAGTTCACCTAATCTAATCATTACTCAACTTCCCCTTCCAGCTCAAGATCTGTAAGGGTACAGCAGACAGGCTACGTTCTGGTCAGCTGGTTTTCCAACTGACCTTAACAACAGTTACTCTTCAGGCTTCTGCCACAGATATTGCAGTTTTTAGAAGACAATGGTTACTTTGATTGCTTACCTTGACCTGGAGCAGAAAGGCTTGGTACTGAAATGGCACCATCACTGGTAAAGGCTGAATAGAGGTTGTCACTGGAGGGAGATGGCTTAAGGGGCTGTAACAGCTGATTCTGCCCAGTCTCTGGGATGCTGCCAGGAGGGTGGAGGGTCTGCTGGGGGTGCAAAACTGAAGCGGCACTCTGACCAGACAGGTTACCTGCCAAAAGATAAAGCAGCATGAGGAAACATGTACAGCTTTCCCCTTGCCCTTAAGAGGCACTAGTCTCATTACTCCAGTGTGTCCCACTAAGTGACTAATCACAAGTCAGAAGCTATAACTAATGAAAGAACAAAGGCCTCCCTCACGGGAGGGGAAGTGAGGAATGCCATGAGAATCAACAGGCACTAGGGCTATAGGTAGCTTTAGATAACCTAGAAGGTTCATAACTCTCAGCTGAGAACATTCAGTGGGTATGAGAGAATTCCATGATCGCTTTCCTAAACACTATTATAAAACACTGAGTTGGAGCACGACATCAACAGGTTTGGTGGGGGGCAGTCTCTGCTTAGTCTTTTTTCCAAGCATGTGTCAGATCAAATACAGAAGTGTTGTCAAAACCGACACAAGTGACTACAGAGTGATGCATATTTAAAATTATTTGTGGCAGGTGGCTTTTATTTCCTAGTCATCTGTCTTGAAATTGACGAACGTGTCTGTTCCCTACTAATTGGTGGAATAGAAGGCCACTCAAAAAGTATGTCAAAATTGGGATCAGAATCTAAATTAGCTGATATCCCTTATAATCACATTTCCACTACTGAATTGGTTCTAATGTGCTAGAGAAGAGGTTTGGGTTTCTGAGAGCTTCCAGGAGAATGGAAAGCTACTAAGAAGTTTACAACTGCTTTCCAACATATTTATGTTAGACCTGGAGAGCAAATAGAGGTACAAACTTATTTCAGGCTTTTTCACTTTTCAACTAATTATCTGTTAACATCATAATTTCACTGAAGGGTAGACACACTGTGTAGTTTGTTACAAGATAGTTACAAGATATCGTGATTTAACTATTTTTTTATTACAACCACTAGCAAGTTCTTTACTTCAATATAGATAAATGAAATAACTTTAATCAAGAAAATTACCACCTAAGACATATATGAAATTTACATTCATCCTAGCGGCAATTATGAGTAATTCATTCATTGAAAGGAAAAATCTACCTAAACTTTACTAAACAAAGAACAGTGTATTTTCTTTCATTTGCCCGTGATTTTGGTGAAATGTGAGTTATAGGAGTAACCAGGTAATGCTAAATTGTCTATCTTTAAGGATAACCATAAATGGCTACCAGTAGATAGTAATATGGATCACAATGGAATAAGCCACTGTACTCATCCAGTCTACTTTCATAGACTCAACAAAAAGAGATACTATAAACAGGGAGAGTGTAAAAGTCAAGGAAGCAAGAATATTAGGAAAGTCAAACTCCTTTGAAATTTAACAAAAACAACAAATGTTCAATAGGTTACATATAGAGTTGGAGACAGAAACAAAAGCTGGGACAGCCAAGGCTGACCTGGTCCATGGCTTTTTACCTGAAAGCTGGGGGCTTTTATTCCCCAAGGAACTGCTGCGACTGGATTTGCTGCCTTTGCTTTTAGTGGGTCGCCTTCTTCTCCCTGAAAGGGGGGCAGCTGGGGGAATAATGACAGCGGGGGGAACCTTTCCCAGTTTGGTATACAAAGATTCAATTTCATGCTTCTGGCGACTCTGCAAGTCTTGAATTTCTTTAAGATGCCTATGAAAGATAACCAAACATAATTCAAAAACATTATAACCACTTTTGTTCAAATAAGATTTAATAACATATTCTTTAACCTCCATTCAAGTAATTACTTACTCATGAATTCCCCCCCACCCCAGTGTACTTAACCTAATTTCTATTGCCTTGAAATTCTAGTGTGTCATCTCATATTGTTGGCCTCCATTACCCAAGCCAAATTCCAACAAGCTCCTAAACAACAACAAATAAGTTGACAATGTGTTAGGAGAAAAGGTTTCCTGACTTTGGAGGCTATACATAGGAGTACTGAATTGCTACTTTGATCCAGTTTATTAAATATGACCTATAAAACCTGCCAACATAATCTACATCCCAGTGCCATTACTAGATTCATTTGGTAGACTAGTAAATAAATTAGATTAGGTTAATAATGATAAAGAGCGCTATTAACAAAAACAACAATATAACAAAAGGTGAAGAAGTTCTAGAAGTAGAAATGCTATGGGTCCTTATAAATGTAAGAGACCAAAGGAGAACTACATTCAGATAACTAGCTTTTGCATATCACCCTCTCTTTAAAAGCAATGAGATACAAGCATATTGCAGTGAAAAGAATACTAATCTAGGCACCAGGAGCTAGGTCTTAACACAGTTCTGCCATTATTCTTTCACAGAAGAAAATATACTTACTTTTCTCGTAGTCTTCGCAGCTCTAATTTTAAATCTTCATCTTCAATATCTGACTCATTGTCACTACTCATGTAAGAGGAGTTGAATGAATTACTAAGGCTTTGACTTAGATTCTGGATAGGCAGGCTCTTCGAGCTCAGCTGATGGGGGGAGTGTGGACTACCTGAACCATCATCTACATCCCTGCTAAGGAAGGCAGCCTCCAGGTCAGAAGATGGCCCATTCAGATGTGAAGGCTCTGACAGTTCAGGCTTTTCTTTCTTTGGTATCACAGCAGGGAGAACACCTTGTTCCAAATCCATAAAAGGAGGAGATGCTGTTGGCCCCTCTTTCTTTGCCTCAGTGATCTTGTCTTCAGTTCTTGATACAGAGAAACGACTTACTTTGTCTGCTGTAGTTGTCACCTGAAAACGTCCTACCTTGGTAGGCTGCCCAGTTTCTGACTTTGCTTCCGACGCAGGAGTTTTGTGGGCACTATCTGGCATATCTGATGAGATGTCATGGATGGTTATCCCATTAGGCTCTGTCTTCACCAGGGTACTTTCTGGACTACTACTTGATAGCACTGAGGACTCTGAAGTACTGGATTCAAAATGAACAGACTTTGTATCTTCTGACTTATTTTTACCCTCTTTTTGGACAGCATCCATTGCAACTGAAACCTGATAGAAAGAGACCAAACTGAGATTAAAAAACAAAGTCTCCAATATTCAATTTTTTAAAATGGCCCTTAAAAAAAAATTGAGGGGTATCTAGCTGGCTTAGTCAGTAGAGCATGTGACTCCTGATCTCGGGGTTCTGAGTTCAAGTCCCACACTGGGTGTACGATTACTTAAAAAATAAAATCTTAAACAAGTAAATTACTTTATTTTCCAGTGAATAGGCTGGAATGTCTTTACATAAGTCTTTACATATGGAAAGAATGTCTTTACGTAAGTCCCTCCATCTTCACTGTGAAAATAAATGGAATATCATTATAGAAAACAACAAATCTGTACTGAGATGTATAGATTAGATATACAGATTCTCAGCAGCTGGCTAAGCTTACTAAGTAAATAATTTACTTTCATATCTCATGTTATACACAGGACTTAGATTTACGTTTTTGTGGAAATATAAATAACAACAGGGAATAGAATCTTGAAGGTTGCTTGTGAATATAAAAACTACAAATGCCAACTAAGCTTCAAGAATCAACACACCAAATGGGACTATAAGGAGGATCCACTACTATCCCCAACACCCAGTGCTATCCTGAGAATAACTGGAAAGCAGTTGTGAAAGCAATTAAAAAAAAAAAAAATTTCACTAGCTGGACCAGCTGGGAAAATATAATGATATGGTGTCACCTGATGCTCAGTCAGTACTTTCACTTCAGAAATTAATCCTAAAAAATTATCCTAAACATGGAAAGTGTTTTTATATACAAAAATGTTTCCTGTTACTTTACTATGTTGGAAAAATCAGAAACAACCTAATGACTAACAAAAGATGGGGGGAAAAGCCACGAAATATTCAGAGAAGAAGCAGGGTCAACTGTAGATATACACATGTGCACAGAAAAAGGAATGGAAGGAAACACACACCCTAAAAAGTAATCCTGGATGGGGAAGGGTGGGGGGATGAGCAGATAATTTCCTGTTTCTCTACTATACTAAGTATTCTATATTTTCTTTAATTGGCATGTATTATTATTATTTTTTAAAGTTTACTTATTTACTTATTTTTAGTAATCCCTTCCCCCAACATGGGGCTCGAACTCATGACCCTGAGACTGAGGCACATGCTCTTCCGACTGAGCCAGCCAAGGACCCCAGCATGTATTTTTTTTTTTTTTTGCATGTATTATTTTTAAGAGGGGAAAATGATAAAGAGCTATACAAAAGAGATATATCATTAAATTGGCAATTATGTCCCAAAGTTAAGTAATAATTTTATTATATACCTATTCACCCAAAGAGGAAATCAAGGCAAGGAAAAGTGGTTGTCTTACCTGAAATCGTCCCATCTTGAAAACACCAGTTCCTGAACTAGTTGCTAGGACAGGACCTTCTACAATATGAGAAACTGAAACAAGTACATGGAGGAGAAAAAGAACTTAAATTAGTATCTCTTTTTAGTTAGCTTCCTTTCCCTTTGGCTAGAAATACAGCAAAATAAAACTATGTATCAGGTGAGGAAAACTGTTTGAGGCAAGGACAAAAGAAGAGATATTACAAAAACTATGGTTAACAGGCAGTAAGAATTCAATTACTCATTCTTTAACTCAAAGATAGATATAAGTAAACGAAGAGAAAGGATGAGATTTTACCTAGGATATTAAAGACCCATTTTTAAATGAAAATCACTATGACAAACTGGTTTAGGCAATACTTAGGCAAAATCCTAGAACAAGAAGTACAGGTGTCAGAATCACTGATAGGTAGTTTTGAGCAACTTTAAAGTCACGTAGGTCCTCCTCTCTACGGACAACCCTCTGAGGTTTTTTTCCTGGAGATAATGTAGACATATACCAGCACTTTATTTTACACAACTAGTAAGTTGTATTTTATACAACACTGATTTTGATATTTTAACAATGTATCTTGGACAGCATTCCATATCGTTGTCTCATTCTTTTAAATGGCTGCATAGTGTTTTAGGTTTGTCTGCCTACTGTATGTATGCAAATGTACCACATTTTAAGCAGACTTCTGCTGATGGACATTTAAGTTTTTCAGAACTTGCTATTACAAAAGTGCTCTAACAAATATTTTCTTATAGATCTGTGGAATAAATACCTAAAAATGAACATGCTGAATCATACCCATTTAAAACTTTGATAGACATTACTAAACTGATCTCCAAAGAGGTTGTATCAAGTCACTAGTGGCTATTAAACTTCTGAATTTACCAGTGAGAGGTAAGAAATACTATCACTTACTAGTCTTTTTTGTGATATGAATACATCCCCCCCAACCCAGTTTTTTTATTTTCTTTGGACCTCATGGCATTTTTTCCATGTAGAAAATTTTGAATCTATTACTGCTTCTGGGCTGAGTATTAAATGTAGTAATAACACCGGTCTCTGCATCAGGGATCAACAAATTATGATCATGGACCAAATTCAGCCCATAGCTTGTTTCTGTAAATAAATATTGTTAGACTACAGAGCAAAACTCATTCATTCATGTATCGTCTATGCTGCTTTTGGGCTACAATAGGAGATTCAAGAAATTGTGACAGAGACTATACAGCCAGCAAAGCCTGAAACATATACTTGGCCTTTTACAGAAAGTTTGTTGACCCTGCTCTAGACAGTTAAAAAAAAGAAAAAGGAGAAGAAAAAGAAAAAGATTCCTTTTATGTTTTGTTACAGTACTGTTTTACAGTATCATTTTCTATCTTTGATCCATCTGGAATTTATTTTGGTTGAAAGCCCACCTTTTTCATATTCTACATTCTCTTACAGTTTGTCCATTTCTAGACTTTTCTGGTCTGTTCCACTGATTGTCAAGTCACTTCTTTTAAAATGAGAGAGCTAATTCAGAATATAATTGTCTTGAAAATAATTCAGAGAGGTTTGAAGTGAAATTTAGAATTTAAGGAAGAAAGAAAGCTGAGCATTCCAGGTAAATCCTACTAATAGTTATACAGGGAAATATATCTATGTAGGTGATGGTGAGGAGAATGAATAAACTATATAAAAAGGAAAAATATTAAGCAAGTGCTCCACAAAATCACACTGAGTAAGTACAGCTCATATTGAATTATTTCCACTTTTGAATATAAATGGTTCTAAGGGAAAAGGTGACAGAAAATAAAAGCTTTAAATTTCCTAGTTTCTGGGGGACTGGTGATGTCATGAAAAGAGATTCACAATAAAACTTTAGAAAAGAAGTTGCTGATATGAACTTATGACCTAGTGCATGCTCATGAAAATTTTAAATTGTTGGTATGGGTTATTTTTACAAAATTAAGCTGGAAATATGCCTAAAGAGAATATACATATGAACATGCCAATTCTAAAGACTCCAGAAATAGATAAAAATGCTTAAACTGATTAAAATCTTACATTTGTATTTCTACCATCCATGTTATTTAAGATTATCTCTATCTCTACCTAGTGTCACAAAAGCCAAGAGGTTAAGGTAAATTAACTTTTGTATGTATGCCTGCCTCAATTTCCTCTCTCTCTTAGCAAGGATCTGGCCCAGCTAATAACAAAGGGTCTTATTCCGAGAAACTATCATTACCCTTTGCATGCCCCCCTTGAAAACAAACAAAAAAAACAATATAAAAGACTCATTAATTTGCTAGTATGACATGGTCTAGATATTAGTATTGATGCTCCTCAGTTATGAAATATATAAAAATGTTTTTTAAAACTATCTCAAATACACCTACATTCTTAAGAAAGTCTTTGAAATAGTAACCCCTATGATCGATTATAGAGAGGACTGGAAATGGTAACATAAGAAAGAGGATGCTTCTCACCATCCTTCTGAGGCTGTGCTCCTGCTTCTGCAACTGCTGTTGGAGCCACCACGGACACAGGCTACAAAACATACACACAGATACCATAAAATCTTTAGCTTCAGTCACTCTTTAAACTTTTGCCATGCTGCCTTTCCTCTGGTCTTTATAAAGGGCAAAAGAAATATATGTGAAGAAACACTTATATCCAAGGGAGTTTTCTTTTTTTTTTCAGTCTAAAAAGAAGTCTGATGTAAAAAAAAAGGTTTTATTTTTTTAATTAAAGATTTTATTTATTTATTTGACAGAGAGAGCGAGAGAGCACAAGCAGGGGGAACAGTAGAGGGAGAGGGAGAAGCAGGCTCCCCACCAAGCAGGGAGCCCAACGCGGGGCTCGATCCCAGGACCCTGGGATCATGACCTGAGCCGAAGGCAGACGCTTAACCATCTGAGCCACCCAGGCGCCCCTAAAAAAGTTTTTATAAGGAAGAAATCCTGAGTTGTTTCTATATTGTTTTCTTCATTTTTCTCATGGGATACTTAGTGTTTAACTTGAGTATTCATAGAAAAAAAAAAATATATTTTTAAGATTTTATTTATTTATTTGACAGAGAGAGAGAGACACAGCGAGAGAGGGAACACAAGCAGGGGGAGTGGGAGAGGGAGAAGCAGGCTTCCCGCTGAGCGGGGAGCCCAATGCGGGGCTCGATCCCAGGACCCTGGGATCATGACCTGAAACAAAGGCATGCCCTTAACGACTGAGCCACCCAGGCGCCCCCAAAGAAAAATAGTTTTAATCAGAACATTGTGTCACAAGCTTAAAAGGAAGAAGTTAAAACTTTTAACTTAAAGTACAGCTTCCGGGGCACCTGGGTGGCTCAGTCATTACAGCGTCTGCCTTTGGCTCAGGTCATGATCTCAGGGTCTTGGGATTGAGCCCTGCATCGGGCTCCCTGCTCAGCAGAAAGCCTGCTTCTCCCTCTCCCACTCCCCCTGCTTGTGTTCCCTCTCTCACTATATCTCTCTCTGTCAAATAAATGAAATCTAAAAAAAAAAGAAAAAAAAAAAGTACAGCTTCCTCCAAAGCATAAATGCAAAATCCATAGGATTGATCTATGGTGTAATTCTAGCCAGAGGTAAGACAAGAAAAGTATCTTTCAAATAAATAAAATCTTTTCCACAATCACACCACTGGGTCAGTTGTTAATCTTACATTCATCTGCCTCATTTCTGTTTGCTGGAACAAGCAAAGACTCTGAATTAATACTTTTAACTCTGTAGGTGTTAATGGTATTAATAGGTTACAGTATGCTCTAGGAATATAATATATTAGGATTATGGAAAGATGTCGTCAAGATTTTCAAAACTTACACCAACTGTGGATGTCACCGCAATAGTCTCTGGACTAAGTGTTCTTCTCAACTGAGCATCAAGATCTTCCAGAGGCTGCTGGGACTGAATGAAAACAAGCACAATAAATAGAGGTCTTTGGCATAGTCAGAGCCACTATATATAGCCAATCTATATACGAATACTGTTTGATGCTTTAGATTGACACAACATATTATCTATTCACTGAATATAAAACTCAATATGCTAAATTTAACTTACATTGCTTAAATGATTTATGTCAATTTCCCAAGCCTAAGAGAAATTCAGTTACATTTATGTTTTTACAGTTTTGAAGTCTTCTTACCTTCTATGTTTGATGTTACTTGAAGTGATAGAAAAGTTTCTATTTGTCCTCTCTTTAAAAACATTCTGATAGGGACGCCTGGGTGGCTCAGTCAGTTAGGCATCTGCCTTTGGCTCAGGTCATGATCCCAGGGTCCAGGGATGGAGCCCCGTGTCAGCTCCCTGCTCAGCGGGCAGTCTGCTTCTCCCTCTCCTCCCTGCTCGTGTTCTCTCTTGCTATTTCTGTCACTCTTTCTGCCTCCCTTTCTCAAATAAATAAAATCTTAAAAAAAATTCTGATAAATGTATCAAGATCTATCAGTAGATTAATTCTATCACCTGTTCCCCTATTTTCCTTTCAGTTTGGTACATCTTTCTGAGAACTTGTCTTTATGAATGGCATTAATATATCCTGTCACTATCAAGGGATATTTCTTTAAGTCTTTTTTTTCCTTTTTTTAAGATTTTATTTATTTATTTGACAGAGAGAGACATGGTGAGAGAGGGAACACAAGCTGGGGGAGTGGGAGAGGGAGCAGCAGGCTTCCCGCCTAGCAGGGAGCCCGATGTGGGGCTTGATCCCAGGACCCTGGGACCATGACCTGAGCCGAAGGCAGACGCTTAACGACTGAGCCACCTAGGCGCCCCGTATTTCTTTAAGTCTTAATAATCTATACTTCTTACACCCTACAGATTGCAGCAAGAAGGAACTGGAGGTTTGGACATTCCATCCTGTTAACCACGTCTTACTACCATCCACCCCAAGGCCGTTAACTTTTTACCTTTGACACAGACTGTAATCCCACATCTATCTTGGCTTCTATCAGCCTATTCTTCTGCAGCTTTATCTTCCTTCCTCTATATACAGGCATTATCCACTTACCCTCACCACCCCCTCCCCATCTTATTTGCTCTTTTGTGTCACATTTGAGCCCCCTTAGGAGTCTCAATGTTATGTTTTTAATGAGAAAATAGGTGTAAAACCCCTAATTTACAGAATTTCACAATGTATTTTTTCCAAAATTTAGTGGCTGATGGATTGAGTTCTCTTTGGAGTTATTACTTTATTCTGGCAAGTTCTTTAAGTTATGTTCTACTGTACATCTAGGATTACATAAGTAGGGATAAAGTCAGACTTCTCAAGTTAGAAATTTATCATGTTTTCCTTAGATACAATTTTAAAGTAAATCACTGATTTAGTTTCAATGTTTACTACTCTGTCTCAGGGCAGAAGCTTTTTCAGCATTATAATGAATTCACAGTAAGTACTTTCCTTATGGGTATGTGTGTGGGGTGGTGGAGTAGGGTGGGAAATGTGTGGGGTGGTGGAGTAGGGTGGGAAATGTGTGGGGTGGTGGAGTAGGGTGGTAACTAAATGTGTGGGGTGGTGGAGTAGGGTGGGAAAGGGAAATGATAATTTAAATATTGCAGGCAGTTCTACCCAATGATCAGAACTGAGCGTGAGATAGGGAATTAATATTCATGTCACTGGTCTCAGTTTCTGTATGAGTAATCTCATGTTAACTGAGCTGTGTGGGTTTTGTACTGAAAGATATAATACGTATTTTTCATGAAGCATGACCCTTATATCCACCTATACATAAGCCAATTACTTTATTAGGTTGTCAATGAAAGAAATGTCAAACATTCAAGAAAAAACTGGTTGAACTCACAGAAAAGGGGCATTATCAGTTATCAGTGTGGTATCTTTTCTTAAGGAACTTTCAAAGTTAATTTTGATTACTTGTAAGTTTTTACTTCCAGAGTACTCTAGAACCTAATCTCAGTCCTTAGATGCAATTTCACTCCACAAAACTGTGAATGAGAAGAATTATATTTGTCTGGTAAAATGTAAACCTTGCCATTTTCTTCCTTCATAAAATATGAAAAAGTATTAATATCAAAGGTTTTCTAGATGACTTGAAGCAATATTATGAACAAGAGAACTATGAAGCTTCTTACTTTAAATAGGGCCTAGATAATTACCTATACTGTTTTAAAAGAAAATTGTTACTAAGTCAAAAACCAAAGAGAAGCCAGAAGCCAAGATCATGCAATGGAGAATTTAAGTAAGCTTTGTGAAAGAAAAAGTAGGGGTACAAAAAGAAATCTGCCAAGTCTTGGGGCAGGGCACCTGAGTTAGTGAAGGTCCTGGAAAAGGTGGCAGCTGCTCGCTGGGTGGAGTACCAGCTGGAAGTTCAGTACCCACTGGCAGCACCTACAGACAATGAAGGGAAATTCAAGTCCATGAGACACTAAGAGTAAAGACTGCATACTGGAGAGCAAATCAATTAATTCCAATGTAGAAACGTAAGAGTAAAATATACCTATAGTTAAGACATGCTTGTCACCTAGCTTATATTCTGATATCTATCTTAAATAAAGGACATCATAACCATGATAGTGTTATAGGGGTTACTACTGCATACCAATAAAATGAATAGTAAAATTTAGTAAAAGGTTATTCCCTAGGGAAAAGAGAATCAAAGGTTTAAGGACATGAGAGGCATAGTCCAGTATTCTTGAGCCACTGTTTTGGCATAGTATCATCAGGCTTTTCCTAAAACAAACATTTTTCTGAGAAAACAATACAGTTCAGAAATAACCAAAGGTCAAGTCTGATAACAAAAGTCATCAGGATACTATTACTAGTAAACAATTTGTACACAGCCTCTATTATTACCCTACTATAAAAAGAACTTTACAGTCAATGGCAAAGCAGAAAGATGAGTGAAGCACAGAATATAGTAGAAAAAACACAATCTTGTTACTTGGAGCAGATCAGGGAGACTGAAGACGGCAGAATGAGAGGAAATCCACCACAGCAGAATTAGAAAACATATTTTAGTTATTTTATTCCTAGGATTAGATTCTTTTTTCCTCTGTATAAAATTCATCGCCAACTTCCAATTTTTTATAAACCCCAAATTGTGTATCTGTGGAATCTAAGCAAAGCAGAAAATTTGCTTCTGCTTCATTCTCACTGAAACAAAGGCTGTGAACTGCTATTGCTATGTGTAATTGCTAGCAGAAGCATTCAGCTTCCTTTTGAGAGACAGATTTCTTTAGCTGGTACCAGTTAGGAAGAGATGTCTGTATTGTACCTATTATACATCCTTAGAAAACCAGGCAGTATAATTAATCCCCAAATCCTGCCATATTTCAAAAGAAAAAAGCATCTTGTGGTCAACGTACATATATCCTAAAATCATTTTCAATTTATTTAATAAATACCGAATGTCTAATACAGGCCAGGCTGTCTTTATAACTACATTTCTAATTTGCAAGGCTGAGTTGAAAAAATGCACTTATGGGCGTGGGGGGAAGAATGATCATATTTATCAAATTATTTCAGAACAAGAATCTTACTGGAGCTTTAGTTAAAGGTGGCTTCGACGGAGCAGGTCCAGCTTTCGCTCCTGGTGTCGCGCTGACTGGGGCTGACACATAGCTGACTGGGGTCGAAACCTGCCCAGGTGGGACCACTGGCATAACTGACAAACCAGTTGTACCCAATGGCAAACTGGCTGGTGGTAAGCATGTACTTGTAGTGGAAGTCATGAGCTTGCTTGGTGCAACAGCAGTGGTTGGGATGCCTGGTGTGACAGTGGTCTCTACTACCAGTGAAGTCTCCAGTGAGACAGACGCATGTTGGGCTCCAGATGAGCTGTGTTCACTAAAGAGAGACCGCAGCTTTTCCTCTAGAGTCTTTATGTCATCAATTCCAGGAGCTTTGGGCTGTGAGTCGGCATCTATTTCAGGGCAGTGAGTGTGGGGCTGATTGGGAAGTAAAGCTGGTTGAGGCTGACTGTGAATTAGTGTCTGCTGCACGGCAGGCACACTGGCAACAGGCTGTACCAAGGGTAGGACACTAGGTACTTGGGGTAATAAAGGTGTAGAAGTAGGTCCTGCTGCTTGAGGAAGGGCAGGAGTAGAAGCTATAGCTGATGGGGTGATCAAAGGATGCATCCCACCAGGCTGAGAAATGGAACTAGATAATCCTGCTCCAGGGGAGGAAGACGAGGCAGAGAGGGACAAAGCCAATCCAGTTGTACTACTATGAGATGTTTTATCTAGTGAGTGTGCACTAACCACCACTGTTTCAGCTAGAGTCGGAGCAGAGGTGCTACTGCTAAGCTGAAGAGACGGCTGTGAAGCTAAGCTTGGGAACGGAGTGGTGGCAGGAACAGAGGCTAACGTGGCTGCGCCAGCAGTACTGCCTGGCACCTGCTGCGACAGTACAGGCGGGGGCTTAGCACCCGGGGCAGCAGCACTGCCCACTGCAGGGGCTAAAGTTGTTGCAACCGGTATAGAGGGCAAAGTGCCTATGCTAGAAACAGCGCTCCCAGATGTGGGAGCCTGAACTGGCTGGGATGTTGCTGATATCGAGACAACTGCAGGTACTGTGATGCTCGAAGCCACAGTGGAAAATATTGGTGATTCAGATACAGGTGGTACGGGGAGACCACTTGAGGGCATCACACCTGTGCAGGTGGCAACTCCACCAATCCCTGTTTCAGTGGGCACTGGAATCTCAGACTGAATTACTGATGTGGAAATGTCAGTAAGAGGGCTGCTAGTTGCAGGGACTGACACTGAAGGTGTGGCTGCTGCTGTGGTTGGGACTCCAGCAATGCTACTCATGGAAGGAGGGACTACTGGAAATGTTGGTCCTGTATGACTGAAGTTGGGAGGTGCCGTGTTGGGTCCTTCTGTCATTTGGGCATGTCTAAGTTCAGAAAAGGCCTGCTGTAGGCTAAGGGATGAAGCAGAGTGAGACAAGTTCATTCCAGCGCCATGAGAAGTAGAGGCAGCAACTGCAAAGGAAAACACAAAATTCAGAACCAGTCCATTTTAAAAGGGTGGACTCAAAATTGTCCTAACAATCTATTTTGCGATTACCAACATTGCCACATACCAACAAGGTTTAAAACTTCTAAGGAAATGACAGGCTCTAAAACAGTAAAGTAAAAGAGCAGTTTGATCAAAATAAGTTAGCTTGTATGAAGATCTATTTCTAGGGGCAAAAAAATTTAATAAAGAGGAAAAAAGGAAAACTAAGTCACCACAAAGCATCTACAATAATCCTAAATGGAGAAACGAACACATACTACTGTATGGATACAGTATCTATTACACAGGCTGCATCTAGTACCTTCTCCTCTCTGGCTCTTGTCTTTTAATCCTCTCTATTCATCATCTATTTCCCTCCCCCATATGTTTGTCTATTGTTTATAATCTTAACTTTCTACTCTTCTTTATTGTCTATGTCATCATTTGTACTGCTTGATAACCAAACTTCCAATATAGCAGAGATACTGTAGGAGTAATAGAAGTTTGTGGTAGAAGCAATTCCTTACCTGTATCTGATATTTCACTAGTGAAAACTTTTGATTCTCGTAATCGACTTTCTGGCACAGGACTCACTATAAACCGTCTTCCAGCAGAATGAACAACTTGAGTTAAAGAACTGGTAGGAATGCCTGGTTAAAAAGAAACCACGTAATTGCATTATTTATATATTGTCACCAACATGAGATTTCAAGATTTCATTATTAGTATACATACAACTTCTTAGGTCAAAGGTAAAAGCAAACATGGAAAGAAAAGAAATTCACCTATTTGCTGTGGCATGGAAGATGCAGGAATTGGTTGTTTGAACTCTCCTTCCAATTTCTACAACAAACAAAAGTGATCAAATTCATTCTCAAACACAATCTTAAAGATTGGGCAAAGCAAATGGCCACATGCAGAGAGAACATAAATGTTTGATAATCTCAGTCATAGCTATAATGTGGTATCACTGACCATTGTGCATGGCAGATTTAACACCACAGCATTATTTTAAATAAATAAAGCTTCTCTATGGGAATGGTGAACTTACTTGAGAACCTGCAAAGCCATAGTCATCCTTTCCTTGCAGACTCTCCAATCCCTGGTCACCCTCTGGTTCCACACTGACATCCTCACTGAGCATTTCATCAGCTTTTTCAATAATTTCTCGTACTTGATCCACAAATGACTCTCTCTCCATTGCTAGAATAAAGTCATTGTTCACCTGCAGAAGAAATGTGATGTCAGTCTGTTTAGTACAGTGTTACTCATGTTTTAAGTCATTCCAGTTGCCACTTATTCATAACTTTTGTCCTATCTGCATACCACCTGTATCATTATTTACTTGCTATGTAAGTTAGTTCTTCAATACCTAGAGTTAGACATGTCCTAGACAAAAATATCTCTAAATCACATGTTTGGTGTGCTAATTATACTCATGTTGAAATAAATACATAACTGTCAAAAGAGATTACAAAATACCGCACATTTTCTTAGGGCAGTGGATACTGAAAAAGTACTAAAGCAAAATCTGGAGCTCCAAATGCAGACATACCATAATTGTTGCTATCTCCTCAGGATTGTCACCATCTAAATCGAATTTGAATGTAACCATTTTCCGATTATGAGTCTCTAACTGACATTCTACTACCCGGTCTCCTTTATTTGAAACCTAAAAAGAAAAAGAAAAGGTACTTAATATTGCAGAAGCCATATTCAATGCTGTTACTGAATTTGAGAAAAGAATGCAGATTATCACTTGAACTTAAGCCTGATGTTACCACTTAAAGACTTGTTGGTATTTACCTCTTAAACTGGTAGCAAGAAAACATTAAGAAAATACCAGCCCTTGGGCTACTTCCTCATCTTCCACTGAAGGGTCTGGAAGGAATGTAAAGTCTCTGTTCTACAAATTAAAACTCTTTTTCTAAAAAGTAAATAAATGTCTTACTATAAAAATATGGAATTTACCAATATTATTGGGTGATTAGAAAATTCCAAACTTTCATCAATACACCTGAGCCTTAGAAATATTTAAATGATATTAAGTAACTATACGAAACCCACAAATTAGTAAAACTTACATTCAAAATTCTTAATTTTGGACGTGAAGTCTTTTCATGACGAGAGCGACTTCTAACAGATTTTCGATAATGCCGTTTTGCAGTTCTCCCTTCATGCCTTCCACTGGATGATGGGACATTCTCATTGCCATCACTCATTCCTGAAGCAACATCTGAATGTGCACTTTGAAGAAAAAAAAAAAGTTAAGTGTTTAAAGGTTTAATATTTTGAAGTTTTAGATCATCCTACCTACCAGTCAAGAAAGGAGAATTTTACTTTTACATACCTGTCTATAGAGGAGACCAAAGTGGTAGGCTGTGCCTGTGCCACTGGAACTGGCTCTGGAGGAGCAACTTGAGAGACTCCCTGAGTACTCTGTAAATAGAAAGAATAATGCAAATCTTGGCAGTAATACATTTTATTTATTATTCATTATCTCCAATAAGCTACTCTTTTTTATTTTTCCTTATCCCCCCGTCTAAGTCCTAGAAGCACTAAATTTACTAGTATTCTCTGTATTCAGCATCCAGAGACAGTGGTCTTAAAATTCCAAAGGAAGTTTCTAAAACTAAGTCTCTGGTATAGACTGCATGGTGTGACATCAGCCGACATAGCTGCTAGGTAGTGAGAAAGTACAACTTGCATGCAGCCAGCATCTTCCTAGAAGTGTGCAACAGGGCAGGCAGAGCAAAGTGCAAAGATTCAGATCTTTCTCCTAGTAGGGCAAAAATGATTACTGGGAGCACAGCAGGATAAGATACTTTTATGACTGCCAATGGCAAGACTTTGTGAAAGGACAAGAATAATGGCTAAAGTACTAGCTAGAGAAGTGAAGTGCTAATAGTGTTAATCTTCTCCAAAGCACACTCACTTCCCAACAGAACAGCCAGTGGCAACAAGGCCCCCACATTGGCATTTCATTCTGCTGGAAGAAAAAGTCATTTAGAAGTTAGTTTGAAAATAGTCTCCAACTGAGTTCTAAAACAGGGGAACCTATGTTTTTTCTTTGTCAAATTATCCCATGTGTATATATGTTTTATATATAAACATGCAGTAATTCCATTTACCTCCAGAGCTGCTTGCTGGGAGGATGTAGTGGGGGCTTGCTGTGCTAAACTCACTGCTGGCTGGGACACTTGAACCTGTCCTCCTATACTGCCCACAGAAACCAAAAGGTTTGATTCCACAAAAGGCTGCACCACTGTAGGAAAGTAACCCGGTGTAGCCAGTGCTTCTGTCGGCATGGGAGGGGATAGGACTGTAGAAGGGATGCAAATAGAAGCCACGCTGGAAGAGGGAGCAATATTTGAATCTCCTGGGTATTGTGGTGGCAGTCGAGGTGGAAAGCCCTGTGACAGAAATGAGGAAGGTGAGTTAGTGCAGGTTGGGTCATCAAATTAGAAAACAGTAAGACATGCATAAAAAAACCCAACAAACAAACCAAACAAACAAAACACCAAAAAAAAAACCCCAAAGACCCCAACAAAAAAAGAAAGCACACAGCAAAGAAGAATAGTAGTAGCCCAATCTCTAATAATTTAAAGAAGATTTAAACATGATTCTTGAAATGGTAGACCGGTTTCAATTTAGGGGACAGTACTCTACAACTATAAATTGCTGGGTTTTGCCCTCCTGGAGATTAAACAGGAGGAACAAACATAATTCTTTTTTTTTTTTTTCTTAAAGATTTTATTTATTTGACAGAGAGAGACACAGTGAGAGAGGGAACACAAGCAGGGGGAGTGGGAGAGGGAGAAGCAGGCCTCCCGCCGAGTAGGGAACCCGATGTGGGGCTCGATCCCAGGACCCTGGGACCATGACCTGAGCCGAAGGCAGACGCTTAACGACTGAGCCACCCAGGCGCCCCCAAACATAATTCTTTTTAGAAAAATATCAACTTTCTAGGTAATCTTAAGTGGGAGAATGCAAAAACTCTTCAAAGTATCAGTCATTCTAGTCATATCATAACAGGATAATCTGAAGCTTTTTATTGGTACCACGTTGGCTACTCTATTAACCCTACCTATAAAAAAAGAGTACCCTGATATATTATTAGCCATATCTAGCATTCAGTCAGCTTACATCAAATAGAGAGAACAGAACCATCCTTCTCTAAGAAGTGTCTTAAGAAAAATGGAAATGAATCATCAGACATCATTACCCTATCTTTTCTCTGAATTTTACTCTACTAGCTTCTCTAGTTGATATCAGCTACACCTTTGTTATTGCTAGTTACTCTGATATTCAACTATTAGGTTTTCAAGTCCTTGATGGCCTACTATTAGAACCAAACCCTCTGGTGCCCTCCTTTTTGCTAGCCAACACAATACCTGGTATAGAACATCTCCAGAGGGAAGTGGAACCTCAGCAGCTTGTCCAAGGTTAGCTGGTATTCCCATGGACTGAACTGCTGGTTGCAGAAGTTGTGGGTGAACCTGACTTGGCAGCTGAGTCACAGGCTGCAGAAGGGTTGGAAGCTGACTAGGAACCACAGCTGGTCCCCCTGGGATCCCAGCTGCTGTAGCAGATGAAGCCAAGGTGAGCAGAGGCTGATTAATGCCAGCTGCCATCGTAATGGGAAGGGATGAGAAACCTGTCTGAGCCGCAGACACATGAGGAGTTGATATGGGAATCTGAGAGACAGGGTACTGAGGGAGTAAGGAAGTAGAGAGTGGCTGTCCCATAGGGAGGAAATGAGCACCAGAGTGAACTGGAACAACTGAGGGTTGTGTCGCAACTGGGATCTGAGGTTCGCCTTGGATAGTTGGTACTGGCTGGGAAACTGGAAGCTGGGAAGGTAAAGAAAAACAAAACAGACAGACTTTAAAAAAAAAAAAAAAAAAGCAAGGCTGCCAAAAGCAAGATTTATGTATTAGCCAAAAAGAAGGAAAAAAAAAACCCCCAAAACCCTGCATACATTAGTGTAAGTTAATTTGCCACACAAGAATAGGGAAAGGATAATAGGAGACAAAGAGGCTGATAGACTGGCTGTTTCAAATCTTCTGTTGTAGAAAATTTTGCTCATGCTTCATCATTTAACAATAAGAAGAGGACACTTCCATAGGCAAAGGTTTTTTTTTTGTTTTTTTACAGATTTATTTAGATATATTTCACATACCCTAATCTTTTGGCATGTTTGTTGTCACTAAATCTATGACTGCTATTATAGTAGTTACTGGAATTCAAATGAATTCCTTCTCCCTGGAATTAGATTCTAATCCATGTTGCTTCTACAATTCTGAAGCCTAACACTGGCCATGAAAGTAGGTATATAAGTACTGTATTTCACTGATTCTAGGATGCAATCATCCCTCTCTACCACCTGGTCATTTTAACATTTGTGAAACTGAGATATATCTTGCAATTAATGGTGTGTCAGTACTTGGCTACATAAAATAATGGTGCATTTTACAATCTGTCTGAAATATGACAGAAACAATACACTGTGCCAAAATACAAGGACAAGTCCCAATGTTAAAGTCAAAAAAGGTCATTCAATAGAATATACCTTCCAAAGGGCACTTTCCAAGTGATTAGAAGGACGACTTAGAACAAACACCATTCCATATAAGGGGTTTTTATGACTTACTGTCAGCGGGCAATGGAGGAGGAAACAATGCATAAATCTACACGAAAAATACAGCATAGTTGTAAACCTAGAATGTCAGCTATGGCTGACGCAATTCTAGAAAATGTTCACGTTCATTCAATAAGCACTGTTATTTAACCCACCAGTTCAAATACCTGTCAAACGGCCTTTAGACTAATAAACCTAAAAGTTAAACATTTTTGGATTGTGAATGCTGTCAGTACGTACCTATTTATATTAACCAATGCATGTGCACAAAAGGAACAAATGTCAATTATTTCTGGGGTGAATATAACCAAATTTGGTATTTCACCATTAGAGAAGATAGAAACCTATCCATGAAAAAAGTTATATGGAGATTCGTTTTTAGCATCTATTTAGAAATTGAGAGTTTACCTGTTTTCCAGCTGATACTGGAGGCAAGACCTGTGGAGCCTGAGACTGACTGACCGGTGGTGCAGCAGTGGCCTCACTGGAGGCTGATGCCTGTGGAAGTGAATACTGCACTGCCTGGTGAGGAGGGGCTGTCTGCTGTACTCCCTGCTGCTGAAAATAAAATATAATTATTCAGTTTTATTTCAAGTCATTAATGGCATGGGTCTAAGGAAATATGTTTGCCTAAGGTCTTCTGTATCTGTAAATGACAGTATTAGTAATCAAGACATGCATAAACCCAAATTCATCAATTGCCCTTTACATTTATTTCTCTTTTTCCTCTGGTATTGTTTGTTTGTGATGGTACAACCAAGAGCAATTAACCAATGTTTCATAATTTGAGTCACCACTGGTTCTTCACCTATCATCCCTCTTACCTCAATAGCAGGTCATTCACAAAGACCTTTAGATAACATATCCAAATAGATCCTCTCTCCTCCAACCCCCGTTCCCCATTTTTTCACTCTATTTCTTGGTTATCACCTCTCACACTTTGGTCCTGTTAAACAAATCCAATCTCCTACTTTAATCTTTCTCTTACTCTATTTTATCAACTGTGTAGCTAATTTGAAGAATAGCTCTGATTACAGCTATTGAGAAATACTGAGAAAAGCACTGAATGTGGAAATTTAGCTCTACCATTTACTAGTTGTAATACCTTAGAGATTGCTCATTTTACTGCCAGAAGGTATTTCCTTCTTTGAAAATAACACTATCACTCAATTCAAAGTAGGACAAAGGGAATAAGTGACATTTAGGAATCAACCATGTGCTAGGCATTCTAGTATAATACACTTAAACTTAACACATGGCACATAATTGTAAATTCTGTAATAAATTAATGGCTCTCACTAACCCAGCAAAAATCTGAACTTCATAGCTGACTTTCAAGACTAATACCTACAAGTAATTTAAAATTGTTATTAATACAAAAACAACAGCTGTTTGTAATAAAAAATTTAACTAACCTATCAGATTATCAAGTTAAATGAAATACCCTAGCCCCGTATCTCCAGAGGCAAACTATTTAGTGGTTTGGTCATCACCTTTATGGATTTTTCTCTACATATAAGTGATCATTTTTAAAAAAAGATTTTATTTGACAGAGGAGGCTAGTGCGCCTGCACAAGCAGGGGGAGTGGGAGGCAGAAGGAGAGGGAGAAGCAGGCTCTTCGCTGAGCGAGGAGCCTGACATGGGGCGATCCCAGGATCCTGGGATCATAACCTGAGTTGGGCAGACGCTTAACCGACTAAGCCACCCAGGCACCCCTGTAAGTGGTCATTTACACACAATGACATGTTTTCTGAAACAAAAGCATGCCCATTCTATAAATACTGTTCTCTAACATGCTATTCTCATTTATCAATGGCATCAATATCCTAAAAATGAACATTTTTATTTTTTTCTTTTGCTACTTAAAATAATGCTGCAACCAGTAGCCTTTTACATATATCCTGGTCTATACAACTAATTGGCTACTGCTGGTAAAAAGATAAGCTATTTGTTTATATGTGTGGGTATATACAAAAATAAATTTAATTGACATATAATGATTCAATATATGCATATATTGTGAAATGATCTATCACCTAGTTAACCTAGTTAACATCTATCACCACAATAAACCTAGTTAACATCTATCACCACACAGTTACAATTTTTTTCTTGCAATGGGAATGTTTAAGATCTACTCTCTTAGTAACTTTCAAATATACACTACTACAGCAACTGTAGTCACTATGCTGTACATTGCATCCCCAGGACTTGTTTTTATTTGTTTTATATGTATATTATGAATCTGGCCACCTTCATGAACATCCTAGATTTTGTTAGATGATAATGTGCAAATAAGATTTTTGCTCTCCTGATATTTCTTACTTTGTTCTTATTGTATCAATTAAAATCACCCCCCAAAATGCTGAAACAAGATGGTGACAGCAGTCATATGTTTGTTTTATTCTTTAATTTTTTCTGACAACGTATTCTTATTTTAACATTTTTAAATCAGGAGCAAATGGCGACCGAATTATGTAACATTTATTTTCAGCAACTAAGATATATCATATATATCCAAATATAAGGCAACTCTGAATATAAAATAATTTTCCATATTTCCACTAAGAAAGAAACTAGAAAATCTTTTTGGTCAACCTGAATATATTTTAACTTTAAGGGATTTACACTGCAACACTACCCATTATGTAAGTCATTAATTTACACACCTAAATAAGATGGCACATTACATAAATGTATTAACTTAGAAATACTGCTCCACCTCTCTCAAATTCTTCCCACACAATAAACCAGTCTCTTTATCTTCACTGCAGCTATACTGTGAAGCCTCCAGTTTTCTGGAGCATAGCATAATACTTTCCCTGTAACTTGTGTCTTGAGGTAAAATTTGCAGTGACAAGCATCATGAATAATATGAGGACAGCTGTTGGGGCACTTGGGTGGCTCAGTCAGTTGAGTGTCTGACTCTTTTTAAAGATTTTTTTGTTTTGTTTTGTTTTTCAACAGAGAGACACAGCGAGAGAGGGAACACAAGCAGGGGGAGTGGGAGAGGGAGAAGCAGGCTTCCCACTGAGCAGGGAACCCGATATGGGGCTCGATCCCAGGACCCTGGGATCATGACCTGAGCCGAAGGCAGACGCTTAACGACTGAGCCACCCAGGTGCCCGAGTGTCTGACTCTCGATTTCAGCTCAGGTCATGCATGATCTCAGGGTCATGGGATTGAGCCCCACAGCAGGCTCCGCACTCAGTGAGGAGTCTACTTGAGATTCTGTTCCTCTCCCTCTGCCCCTCCCCAGCCCTGCTCTCTCTCTCTAAAATAAATAAATAAATCTTAAAAAAAATACTAGGACAGCTGGATTTCTTTTTTTTTTTTTTGCTTTTGTCTTACAGGTTTATACTCATGTAATCTTTGTATTAACTCCTTAAAATGATCTTTAAGCAAGTTGTTTACAATGACATATAGCACCTGGAATAGTCAAGTTGTTCTCCTAAGAATAAGGACCAAATCTATGTTTAACTTCTTGGCTTTTATTTTAAAACCAATTCTGTCAGATACTGTCTATAAACATTTCCAACTACATATACTATTTTAAGGTCCTTACAGGCATATGTGTTTTCACGTTTTATTTTATTCCATTAACATTTTTTTTTTGGTTACTGTTCAAAATAAAGGACAGTGAAAGCCTGTAATATAGAAGTATGCTAAAGGTTTAAATATATGCTGATTCCCTTCCTTATTAAGGGAAAGGGGAAAATATGAGGAAAAAAATTCCATTATATATGGGCATATGATTACCTCTCTCACCCCATGCTTACATCAAGATTTGGACTCAAACAGCTCTTCTATGAACCTTATATTCACTTATTTATGTTCCAGCTAAACTGAACTAAAAGGTTTGTTTCTGTCTTAAATTTTTCTACCTTTGTGCTTTTTCTCTTGCTTACACTGTCCCCCCCCCTTCCCTTTTGGTCTAGAATATTCTTTATTCTTACATCTGAGTTTAATGTATAATCAGAGTCCAGTTTAAATGCTATCTCTTGGGGTGCCTGGGTGGCTCAGTTGTTAAGTGTCTGCCTTTGGCTCAGGTCATGATCCCAGGCTCCTGGGATTGAGCCCTGCAGCAGGCTCCCTGCTCGGCGGGAAGCCTGCTTTTCCCTCTCCCACTCCCCCTTCTTGTGTTCCCTCTCTCGCTGTGTCTTTCTCTGTCAAATAAATAAAATCTTAAAAAAAAAAATGCTATCGCTTTCATAAAGCCTTCTTGATATCCCCCCTCCCTGCATGAAAGTGATGTAATTTATCTCTTTTTATGTCATAAATGGGATGTAGTTAACCAGTGAGTTGTGGAGTTAGGCAACTTGGATTTAAATTGTTTCTACCTCTCATAAGTTGTGTAAGCTTGGATAAATTACTCTTTTCCAGATCTTATCTCAGCCTTCCCATCTGCACAATGAAAATAACAACAGTATACTTATAGGGTTCATATAAGAATTAAATAAAAATATAGGCAAAGTGCTTTGCACATTGAATATAATCTTACCTACTACACTTACTTGTTTTTTTTTTATGTTTAAAGATTTTATTTATTTATTTGACAGAGACACAGTGAGAGAGGGAACACAGTAGGGGGAGTGGGAGAGGGAAAAGCAGGCTTCCCACTGAGCAGAGAGCCCGATGAGGGGCCTGATCCCAGGACCCTGGGATCATGAACTGAGCCGAAGGCAGATGCTTAACAACTGAGCCACCCAGGCGCCCCACACTTATTTGTTTTGTAGGAGTTGACAGATATGTTTACTAGATTATTTAGGCTCCTCTGAAAGTAGTGATATCTGATCAGTCTATCTTGATAGACCCTTTGGAAGAAATTAGTAAGTAGGCTGGGTTACGGCCTATATGGCATATGGCAAAGAAATACTAAGTTTTCTAGTAGGAGGAAGCTATTTTTTGGTACCTCATTAAGGTACAGCATAGCACTAGAAAGGACTCTTGATAAAAACATGAAAAAAGCAATCCCTTATTGGTTACATTCCAGAAACCCATGAAATAAAATAAATTTTAGCTAAAGTACTTTTCTTTCCTCACTCTAATAAAACTAGAGATACGGTTTCCTAAGATGGGGTTGGAAACTGATAGTATGTAAAGTGAAACTCACCTCTAAAAATAAACACCTGGGGCGCCTGGGTGGCCCAGTCGGTTAAGCGTCTGCCTTCAGCTCAGGTTGTGATCCCAGAGTTCTGGGATCGAGCCCCAAACTGGGCTCCCTGCTCAGCGGGAAGCCTGCTTCTCCCTCTCCCTCTGCCTACCCATATAGTACAAAGGGCTTACAACCTTTTTAAAAATATACATGAAACCTCAGTAGCTGAAACAAATAAATGCAGCTTCTTGAGCACCTCTGCAGAATCAGAAGTCCCTGTAGAACTTTAATACCAAAAAAACCCTCACTATTCTAGAAATGTTGAATTCTGACTTGTAGTTTTTAGTTCTATCCACTTACTGGCTATGTAATCCTGAAAAAGTGAAGTATTCTAGACTGCATGTATTTATGTAAATTGAGGGCTCAGTTTTATGGTTCTACTCAACTTAAACACCATCCTATATTTAAAATAATTCACAAAATAAAACTATCTTAAAAAAGCATCACTGACACATAAATTTTGTATTATAGCAATAGCCATATTTACATTTTTTTTCCAGCAGAGTCAACTAATTCTTTTAGCCTGACATTTATGGAATTGCCCTCCTTTACCACCACATTGCCCTCCTTTACCCCCACATATTTTTCTTACCAATGAACTAGTATCTTTATTTGCTAGTAAGTATACATATATATGCCCACATATAAGACATATAAGAAATTCCTTTGGAAAAGGAAAAACAGAGCACACACTTAAATTTGCTCAGTTTATTAGTGTTGGCCTGTGTCCAAAGATAAACAAACGAGGACAGTGGTATCCATGATAGTGCTTCTGTCCTCAAACATCTTTATGTAACTTTTAATTTGTATTCTATTTTTTAAGTTGGCTTCGTGTCTACCATGGAGTCAATGCAGGGCTTGAACTTATGGCCCTGAGATCAAGACCTGAGCTGAGATCAAGAGTCAGATGCTTAACTGACTGAGCCACCCAGGGGCCCCTTAGTTTGTATTCTTATTAGGGATTATTAATAACAATTAAAATAGAATTTGTGAAGGTTGGCAAAAATATGACTACTCAAATTTAACTATAATTATATACAGATTCTGCTACTTCTCTGCAAGAACAAAAGCAAGACAAAGCAAATTCTAGAAGACAGGGCTGTTGGGTCACCAAATAAATGAACACATAACCAAACTAATCCTGTACAAGGAACATTTAATCTTAAACTAGAATCAAATGACTGTGTGATCACATGCTGGACTAGAAGGAGACTATTTTGTAATAAGAATTAAAAGTGTTGTTTAAAAAAATTAATAGAGAACTAATTTATGATTTGGTGGTTGGAAAACACACTTCGTAGGGAACTATCAATGAAATAGTTCATCAGGAAGTTTTTATGACACATGTAGTGACTATAAATTTTATTTGAAACAGTTAATAAATATTCAATAGTGCCAAAAAAGCATTATTCCCATGCAAATAATTACTATTAACTAATATCAGTACTGAACTACAGATGTTTAATTTTAGAATTAGTAGTTTTGCTGTTGAATACATCAACACTGTACTAATTTTTTGAGCTCCTTGAACCCTGGGGAATTATATTCCCCAAATCAAAAGTTTAAGCAATGTTTAAAAAGTTCCTAAAGTAGTTGTTCAGTTTCTCTTAGCATAAAATCTTATATCCCATCCCACAGGTTAGAAATAATTAAATAGGAGTTTAGCATTAGTAGAGTCAAATACAATTAAAGCAATGGCAAAATGCTCATAAAAGGGTAAGTCACAAATATAAAAACAAAATTGATATTCTTTGTACTGTTAAATTATGTGTAGAATCATCTATTTCAGATGGCAGATGAATAATGTATCAGTTAACAATGATTCCTTTGAATTTCAATGCTATGTCTAATTTAGTAGTTTAAAAATACATTAAACAAAAGAGATTTTCTAAAATCTTTTTAGAAACACAAGAACACAAGAAATGTTATGCCTCTTGATTTTTCTTTCAAAAACATAGCAAGCCTTTATTTACATCAGGAATCTAATTCATGAAAAGATGTTAAACAGTGTTTTAGCTACTGTTAATCCATAAAATGTAGCAATGAGTTGTTCTCACCTGCTGAGAATGTTGTATGGGTAGGGAAGATGGAACCCCTGTTAAGCTACTTGAGGATGGTTGACCCTGGCTTTGCCCCTGTGCCTGAAGGAAAGAAGTGAATACAACAAATTAGCGAAGCCCTACGTAAATATATAGAGAGGTCAGGCTTTTGCAATAAATATTTAAACTCCTGAGAGTGTGCTTGAGCAAAATAAAGTATTAGCTTGATTAAGTACGTATGGGAGAGACCACTGGGGCATCTTTTGTAAGAAAAGGTTAGAGAAGGATTACATCACAGAGCATATCCTGATCCCACACAAAAACCACTGATGGTTAAAACCTACTACTGCTGTGCTCCGGCTATAATTTTACCTGGCCAAAATACTAAAATTCAAAATAAAATTCTTACTGAAAATATAATAATTAGGAAAATAGTAGTATGACTACCGATGTGAAAAAATTCCATATCTGAACAATTGAAGACAAAAGGGTATTTGATAATGCTAATTTGGTTCCTTTTGCTACTTCTTTGTAGAGCCATGGTGACTTTTACCAAAAATGTAAAAAACCTGTTATTTGCCCTCCCAGGGATCATTCGGTTGTCACAACTGAGGGAGGTGACTGCTACAGACATCTAATGATTAGAAGCCAAGGATGCTGTTAACATCCTGCAACACAGAACCACAACCCACAACAAAGAATTATCCAACCTAAAACATCAGTAGTGATGAATCTGAGAAACCCTGACCTAGAAGTTGTCTAAGTTAAGATAAATGAGAAAGTGAGAAATGAATACAGGATTTTATATAGTAAGTTAAGGAAATGAAAAGGCCCACCTTTGGTGTTCCATTTCAGTCTAGAGGGGTTTCTCTAAAGTTTCCTTGGATCTGACATCACATTCTACTGCATCTTAACTACTACTAAGTATACATTCTTCCTGCAGTAGGTTTGTAAATTAACCACCTGATATTTCACTTTGGAATGTTTACAGAAGAATGGCTGGCAGTGCATTAGGATTTATAGTACAGGCTAACAACTACTGCATTAACGTGAGTACACTGCATGCAGTGTAATTTTATACCATGCAGCATAATTTTCAAGTTTCTGGATCTTTTTCCTTCTTAGAACTATTCTACATAACTGATACTTCATGTACACTTTTGGGGTTGTTTATGCCCCTTATGAGGGAAGAACATAGGAAGAAAGTATCAAGAACATATAATACTTTGTAAGAGTGGAAAATTTAGAAGATCCAAATGATGCCTTGAATATATAATTGGAAAGACTCCTATATTGATTTTGTAAGATTTATATATTTGATAAAATATATGGAATATATGAAATAGTTAATACTGACTCCACTTGTTCAATTCTATTATGTCCATTACTTTGTCTTTATTCACAAGAGAGTACATACACCCATATATAAATAACAAAATTTAATTTGTTGAGGAAGGAACCAAGGCCTGAGATACCTGTTTCTTAGCTTGCAACACATATCACAAATTCTTAAAGAACAAAACAAAAACAAAAACAAAAACCCACCACCCACACTAGATTATAACTTTGTTGCTAAAAATTAGAATCAGTCAATTTTATGGATTAACATTTTATTTGGACATATACAGTGACTTGTTCAAATGATGCCATTTTAAAAGGCATTTTCATTTGTTCCTAAATTCTTAAGATGTTTCCTTTCTGTCTTTCAAGATTCTTCCACACTTAGGAAAATTTTGTGTATTCTTAATACTCTTAAAAAAATTTCCCATTTTTCATTCTTTTCGTTTACAGAAAAAAGAGGTTATCCTTTGTATTTTTTAAAAAACTAGTCATGTTTGTTCTAGGGAGAAAGAAATACTTCACATTAGCATTTATAAATAATCAATGCGGAGTTAACTCTACATTACAGCCATTTACATTTTCACTACAAGTTGAAATTATTCTATGTACAAACAGAACTGATTTTGACGAGTGATTAAAATTCTAGTTTTTGTGTTCTCTTTTTCAAGGGTTTGCGCACATTATAGGTAAACGAGGCAGCTTCTCTCTCATATTTTGTTCTTATATACAAGTAGTTTATAATCCCCCCCCAAAAGGAGAAACTCTACTAATAAAATTAAAAATAATCCTTATAAATGGAAAGGAGGGATAGAAAACTTAAATGTAATGATGCATAGTAGGGTAGTTTAAAAGAACTGTGGAAGTTTTCCTATAACCTGTGGATGGAGTGCAGATCCTCCTGAAGAAAATGAGGCAGATAAAACCTGCTGAGATGTGGTTCCTTGGGGAAAACAGAAGAAAAGTGGGGATTCTTGGAACACTGTCTGAGGCAGACGGATAAAGGGTAACGAGACGTCAGAGCCAAAAGGTGCAGCTGCTCCCCCTGTAGGGGGAGGTGACTGAAAATCACTGGGGTCTGAAGAAGTAATTTGTGAGGAATCACTGGAATATTCTGGGCTTCCTATTGGCCAGTTCTGTCCGATAGGCTCTACCACAGAAACGGTCAATTCTGGGGCATGGTAATTACGCTGTTCTTCAGTCACAGGCTGTAGGCGGCTGTGTAATCCAACTGATTGAGGAGGTGGTTCTTCCTGATTCAAGTCCACTGCAACCTGTCGATTTCGGTAAACATGCTGAGGTAAAACTCCTCCTCCTTCTCCTGAAGAGGAGCTTGGAGTGTGAACATGAAACTCAAATACACAATTGCTTCTCTCATTGTTACGAGTTAACACAGCGGGCGCAGAATGAGGAACAAAGACAGGGTGAAACTGCAAACGTGTAGCATCTGTACTGATAGGTGCAGAAATACTAGAGAGGGGAGATCCTGGACTCAATCCAGAATCTAATCTTAAATTCTGAAGGTGTCCTACCAGGAAAGCCTGTCCAGATGGAAATTCAAAGACAGAACTTGAGGTAGGGCCCCCTTGTACTGGCTTCTGTTCAGGTATCTGTTTCATAGGACTTGACAGTACTGGTGAGTTGTATGGAATACCCTCATACTGTTCTGTCACCTGGGCCTGGTAAGCTAGATACACGGCTTCCTGAGGAATAAAATAGTGAGCTTCTTCTGGAAGTACTAGTCCAGGTCTATAGTCACCGTGAACTTGAGTTGGTTCAAACATAGGATGGACCTGTTTCTCACATGGCTCTCCAATTATCCTACTGGCTGTAGTGCCCAACATAACTACGGCCTCTGGTGTCCAGTTAGTTGGGCTGCCACCAGGTGGAAGAAGATTTTGGCCAACAGTCCTCAGCAGGGGTTGGAAGTGGCGAGTTTGGGCTTCCAAGAAGGAGGTGCTCTTACGCCGCTGGGAAATGGCCACCTTCGGTGGACAGGTGGGAGGTGGTGAAAAAGAAACTGGACGTTCATGAATAGTTGGGAAAAATATCTGTGATTCTGGGTATGTTGGGGTCCCCCCACACGGATGCGCCATGGACTGAGGCTGTATCAACATGAATAAGACAAGTAATTCATACATTCATATGTGAAATTACAGTAGACATGCAAAACTGGGTAGCTCTGTGTAACCGTATGAAATGGTTACACCAAATTTATAATTAATAAAGAAATAACAATGCTTATGGAAATTATGTGCATAGTAAAAATCCATTAAATACATCCAGGGTCAATAAAATTAGTCTGTGGGACTCTTCGCGTTAGATAAGAGCTGCTTTTCCACAACATCCTCTCTCAAAGGAAATGGAAGAACTTTCTAAGTGTCTATTCTGTTTTTACCCCCAATTAATATGCTCACTCTTAAGATTTAATGTAAATTACACGAGTGGAAAAAGAGTTAAAATAGTAAGAGTTAAGGGAAGACAATAAGACAATATAATCACAACATTTTTAAAATGGAAGATACTTCAATTTAACCTGCAATACAGAGTTTTCCTATACCCTATCTTCTTATTATCCAGTGCTGTGCTAGAGGCTCCAGTGTTATTTTCTTATCAACTAATACTATGCCTTCTAACTAGAAAAGAGGTATTTTTGGTGGACAGCAAAAAACACACTACTGACTACTGACAGTAATGTCCTTTTCCCATCTATCCCAAACTAGATGCAGTTACTTTTGCTACATGAAACATGTTGCAGATGCCAAATCACTGAATGTCCACTTTTCTGATCCTCGTTAAGGGTTGAATAATTTGGTGTTCAAATCAAGGGAAAAGGATAATATAATTAACACTGATTTAATAGCACTTTTTATTTAGAGGCAGTTCTAGACATAGACTCTAAATTTAGAATCCTACCTTGCCAAATGCAAACAGTGTACTTTCATGGACTCTTTTTAAAAAGAGTAGATTGGTTTCATTCTTTTAGTAGGGATGGTCCCTATCAAATTAGTAAAATAGCTTCACTGTTACTTCTTCACAACAGCTAAAAGAGGGCCTTTATTTCAAACCAGAATGTTCCATTTTATTGTTTATTCAAGGAGAATCCCAAAGCCATAAAATACTATATAGTTACTCACTCTCTTAAGTAAAAATCTGCAGATTTTGGTATTACTATATCAGAATATTAACTATATTCTCTATCTGGAAAAGCAGCAGCAAGGTCCCACAGTGTTTAATAAAACTTTAAAAGACAGATCTTTTATAGATATAAATGGGGCCAAAGAAAATCTTATGTACTACATGTGTATCTAATGTATTCATTAGGGTCAAGATCCCACCTTATTCAATCTAAGAAAAATTTCCACAAGGGAACATATGACCTTTAGTTTGCCAACACATCATTTTAAACAGCTAACAAATTAAAAACCAACCTTCACTCTTTAATTACTCTTCACTATGGGGAAAAAATGGACCCATCCAGCTTCATGAATGTCTCTTTAGAATAAAGTGAAGAGAAAATGTATTTGGGTTAATTTCTGATAAAGAGAAAATTTGCTTTTGATTAAGCCAACGAATTTAAAATGAAGTAATATGTATTCCTCACTAATATATGAAAATGCAAGGATTTGCATAGGTCAGTTGGGGATAGGAGAATATAATGAAAGCTAAATTTTATTGTGTACATATTCATATGTACCCAGGGTGTTATTAGCATTCTCTCTCATTTACCTCCTTGCTTTTTTTCCCCTCCTTAAAGCCTTGTAACAAAAAAGTTTCCTATAGGAAGAACAGGTATCCTAAAAGCATAATATATTACTAAGTGTAGTCCTTTTATTTATTTAATTTTTATTAAAATTCTTGATGCCTGGATGTATTCATTGGCAATAAATTTTCATTTGTCAGGAAGTTTATGGTTACATACAGTACTGACAAAGAGGGAAGGCAGGCTGGAGCGTCGGTGCTTGCGCTGAGAGGCAGAGTGCATAGGCAGGACACTCTCCAATGCTTTAGAAAGCTTTTCGGCAAAAGTTTCCTCAGGGGCAATCCGAAGGAGGGAAGGAGAAAGAGGTGCAGACAGCACTGGTGGTGGGGTGGAAGGAGCACTGGGAGAGATGCGGGACAGAGAGGGAACAGCAGAAAGATGGGGAACACAAACCGACATGCTACGGCCACGACGACGCTAAACAGAAAACAAACACATACATGAAAACACAGTACTTTGAAAACAAAATAACCAAATGTACAATGAAAATAGGGCATAGCTGACATAAAGAAGTGTTCCATCCTCCCCCAATCCCACAAATCCAATTTTTTTGAAGAGAGGTATAATTCCACAAAGCACAACTGGCAGATCACAACTATTCTCTCTATACTGTTGGTCAAGTACAGGGTATCAACAACCATGATAATGATCAATTCTCTTCCTAAATATTCTGAAATAACATCAATTGTTATGAATGTATGAATAAGAATGGCCGACTGACTGAGGTAGTAGAACAGGGAAAACAATGAACATTGGCTTGCAGTTTTCTGCAAACTTATTATTATAAGGTGTAGAAGACTTTAAGACTGGATTACTTTGCAGGAACTCTGGAAACCTCAGAAAACCTTTTTCAATTCTATTTTAGAAGGCATCAGACTAAAAAAAGTTGTTGGCTCAGAGTATTTTATTTATTACACTTCCTATTTTTATCTGTAGAGGGTAGAAAGTCATTTTCTAGTAGGAAAAGCATTAGTTTTCTAGAAGTAATGCGCGATAGATATAGACACATTCTGTAGTTTTACTAAAGTAGTGAATGGAAAATTATCTTAAATGTGAATCTCTAAAGAGTAACTTTAACAATTTTTCGGCATATCAGAGATTCAACTTAGGTTTATAAAGTCTGAGGCACCTTAACATAAAAATTTTAATATAGCTACAAAAAAGCAGTATACCTAATACTGTAAGGTTACCCTGAGCAAACTTGTTATTTTCCTTTAGGTATTGTGAACTGTGTCACTAATCATGTTTTCTTTTCCAAAATTGGCTGCACAGAATGCTTTGAGCCAAATTTGTGGCTCAAATACCAGTAGCAAGTATGAAAGTATCAGTATACTTATCGTACTTAGTTCATTCCTGGTTCTATTTTTCTCCACCCTTGTTTCTTTTTTACTCTAATTTTTCTAAATTCCACATTGATACATTATTGTAAGCCACAATAAATTCTTTCTGGAATAAGAAAGAAATGGAATCATAAGATTAAAAAAATCCTCAGTATTTGATAACTCTTCTCATGCTACCTCCACAGAAAATTAAAAGGCAAGGCCGTCATTAACAGTCCTCTAGAGCATCAATAAATACAGGATGTTTGTGGCTCAAATATTTAAAATCTTCATGATCATTCTATTTCCTTTTCTAAAATACAGATACCAGTGATAAGGGAAGCCAAGAGACTAGTTTTTAAAAAATCTAGTTATTATGATCCACAAAAAATCAATTAGAACAATAGTAGAAATGGACATGAATGCTGACAAATAATATGTCAGAACAAAGAAATACATCTACATAGTCTTTATAAGTTCTTCTACCCTACCTAATTATTTTAAAGGTCAGAAAAGTAGACTGTTAAAACAGTGTATTAGTAGTTTGTATTACTGTGGCCATTCATCTCAAGACTGATGAATGGACTCTGAAACATAAAAACATCTTTTATTTCAAGCTGTAGGATAAAAGAACAGAGCAAGCAGAAATATTTTCTTGAGAAAGATTTTCATTTAATGAAGAGAAGTTCCATAACATTCAGATTTAAAAGCTTTCTGAGACAGAAAAAAATCTATCTGCTTAAAGATCTCACTAAACAAGTGCTATACAGTGACCAGTTGTTCTCCAATTCTTTCCTGAGGCAGATGATGTACTTTATTTACCTCTGAAGACTTCACGGAGGGTCAACAAAAGAAATAAGGTATTACCTGAGATCTATTTTAACATTTTCTATATGAGAAGCAAAAGTGGCTAATGTAAAAGATGGGGCTATGTGTGTGTGTGTTTATATATATATAAATGCATAAAATATTTCAAGAAATAATCTCCGTAAGTTGATTCTGAAAATAAATCTGTAATAAAACAATACCAAATAAAGAGAAAAAGCAAATGAATGTATACTGGGGAAGGAATTTGTGTCCAACACAGACTTTAAGGCAGGAACACGCATAGCAACTGATGGTTAACTAAACACAAGCGCTAAATTAAATGGTCATACAAATAAAGGATTCCTTCACTCTGAAGTACTCACATGCAGCATTCTATAATGGTTTGAACGTCTTACCTTTGTTTTATACAGTAAGAAATCTTACAAAAAATGCTCAGTAATCTTTTAGTAAGTAAGCTTTTGAAAAGTCTCCTTGTGCCCACCTCCAAATCATCTGTATGTCCAACTAATGCTGTTTTGAACAGTTTCAACTCTAAAGTGCTAAAGAGAGCGTTATCTTTAATCAAATGCAGATTAGTCTAAATCTTGTACATAGTTTCTTCACATATGAATTTTAGCTAATTCTCACACAGTAATGTTTATGTCCTAGCCTGCCAGAACTACTCTAATTGTACTCCTATTTCCTTCAGAAATATACCATTTACACTTTCTACTTCAGACTCATGCTATTACTTGGATAGTAGAAAGAATATGAATTTAACATACATCTATTGGCTCTCATTATAGGCTTACACTCTCTTATGCAGTTACTTACCACACTTGAGGGTGGATAGACCCCATGGGGCTGAGACTGTGCTTGGACAACAGAAGCTGTATGCCCTGGGAGTGTGCCAGTACAATGTGCCTGTTCATGCTGGGACCCATATGAAACTGTCTGTTGGCTGCTCACTCGAGATTCTGTGAAGACAGAAGATCCTTGACCACTGTCAACCGTTCCATCAGCTGAAGGAGAAATAAATTGTCACAAAACAGAGAGACAAATCACAAAAGGGAAGTTTATATTTTCCCATCACAAACCCATGACTTTAGGGTTAATTAGTATTTTCTTCACAAAGACCTGACCTAAATAAAACATGAATACTAGTTTTTAACTAAGTAGATTTCTATGCTTAAAAACATGAAGGATCCATATGGAAAAAAAGGAAGTCTTAAAAAAAAAAAACAAACAAACCTTCATGGCTATCATAGAATTTTATTACCTGAAGAATAAGGGAAATAAAATGGAATGCTGTAAGCCATCAGTCTTAACTTTGGAGACCAGTGCATTCTTTGTATTAAGCAGATAGTTCAATAAAAAACTAACAAACTCATTCATTTCTAGTCTGTATGTTATTCAGCGCTGCTAAAAAAAGCTGAACCAGACTAACAGGTTCAATTACAAATAGCTAAGATAAACTTGTTCATTTTTCATTATTAGTTACATTTCATTTTATTTATTTTTGTAGATTTTAAGTTTTTAAAAAAGTTTGTAATTAAATCCCAGTTAGTTAACATACAGTGTAATACTAATTTCATAATTACATTTTATTTTAAGGAATTGTGAAAAGTAAAAATCTACAAATTGGAACTTCCAAGATGTTGGAACCTGTAAAATTATTTTATATCCTAATCACATTTCCTTACTGTTCTGTCCTTCTAGTCTATTAGTGATGGATGTTAGAATAGAAACAAAAAGTAGATGGTGATCATTTCAATTTTTTTTTTTAAATTTTACTTATTTGACAGAGAGAGACACAGCAAGAGAGGGAACACAAGCAGGGGGAGTGGGAGAGGGAGAAGCAGGCTCCCCACTGAGCAGGGAGCCCGATGCGGGGCTCGATCCCAGGACCCTGGGATCATGACCTGAGCCGAAGGCAGATGCTTAACGACTGAGCCACCCAGGCGCCCCTCAAATTTCTTACTATATGGTGAATTCATGTTTCAAACCAAGAGGCCAGTGCAAAATGATGAACAAGAAGATGAAAAGTCAATTAGGAGTATCCTTAGCATACTTGTGCACTTCCCAAAATACTTACACAACACAGATATACTAGTTTGTTGGTACTGTAGTTGTTGATGTTGATCTGCCTCAGGTTCTTCAGGTTCTACTTGCGTAGAAACTGAAGCTGAAGTGGTAGAAGCAGTAGGCATGCCAGTGCTGGCAGACGGGATCTGTTTGACTCCTGCCTGGGAAGTACTTGATTGTTGTTCTACCTGCTGTTTGAGACTGCTCTCTTCCTGCTTTCTTTTTTCTTGCTCCTCCCGCACCAACTGCCGCTGTTCTCGTTTCCTCTTAATTAATGACACTCTATCTTTGATGGCTTTTGCCATGGTCTTGTGATCACCTTCACAGACATACCCAGACTCTACCTACAGGATAAAAGAGTGCATTAGGAAGTAGTACGATATCAAAAGAAAACAAACCAAATATAAAACAAAAAAGGCACCTTTGGGGAAAAAGTAGGAAGAAAGGGGAAGAGAAAGACCTCTCCAATGACTGGTCTTAACCAAACTGTGGAATTACTTGTCTGTATTATGCATTTCTCAACCGTTTTTGTAGATACTCACGGGATGGGTGCCATCATCTTTGTCGAAACTCAAAGCAGAAACTTTGTAGAAACTCAAGGTAGTTATACCTTCACTTCTTACAACACTAAAACAATAAGGCTCCTTTTATTCTAGTCACTCTATTTCCTGCTCACATGTAACTATTAATATTAACCTGTGTTGTTTTTACTTCTTTTCCCTAGGCAACAACTTAACCAGATAAAACAACTGTGATCAATACATGGAAGTTAAAAAAACATACACACACAAATCTCTAAAGGTATAAAAAACTAACAATTAAAATAAGTATCTCTTTCATACCCAACCCCTTCTCAGAGGCAACTTCTATTGAATAGTTCTTGTAAGTTCTAGTAGAGATATTCTATGAGTATCTCTGCATATTAACTGGCTATTTTAAGCACTATCGCAAGCATAAAATTGGTGAAGTCTTTCTTTTCTGAAAAGTCACCTTTTGGATATACTTCATAAAGTGATTCATCAAAGGCTGCCTACTAATAACTGATCTTGAAAACTCCCTCAAAGTAAAAACAATTCATTATGTATTTATAGAGTTTATCCAAATGACTCATCAAATGTATCGATATTTAGAAAATATAACTTGTCATTCTAACTCAATAGGTTTATATAAATTAGGGAGTCATTCAACCTCATAGACTTTCACATTACTTCAGGATGCATTCTAGATCTACCCAGCCATCCATCTATCCATCCTTACATATCTACATGTACATATCTTTTCCTCAATTACAAATAACTTTTAGGGCCATTAATCAACACAATTTTCTATCAATGAGATCTGCCATCCACACTGCTTCATAAACTTTTTTGCTCAACAACATGTTTATAAATATACATAAATTTTTAAATGATGGATCAATGCTAATTTACCATTTTTTAAATTTAAATTCAACTTAATTAACATAGTGTATTATTAGTTTCAGAGGTAGAATTCAGAGATTCATCAGTTGCATATAACACCCACTGCTCATTCCAACAAATGCCCTCCTTAATGCCCATCACCCAGTTACTCCCCTCCAGCAACCCTGTTTGTTTTCCATAATTGAGTCTCTTATGGTTTGTCTCCCTCTGTTTCCATCTTATTTTTCCTTCCCTTTCCCTATGTTCATCAGTTTTATGTCTTAAATTCCACATAAGAGTGAAATCTTTGTGATATTTGTCCTTCTCTGACTTATTTTGCTTAGCATAATACCCTTTAGTTCCATCCATGTTAATTTACCATTTCTTGAGCAACATCTTCTGGCACATCTCTTTCCAAGTCAAAGGAAAACTCAATAGCTTCATTGTCTTTGTATTTTCCCTTTAATTTCTTAATATCTTCAATACGTAGCCATAATTTAATGGCTATCTTTTCTCCATCATCTTCTTCTGCCAATTCTACCCGTACCCCTGTTTCCTCCTGGAAGAAGGCATGGTTCAAAAGGTCTTTGATAGAATATCTTCCAAAGAGAGGGAAATGAAACAAAAACAAAACAAAATGACATTAGATTGAAAACATAATTTTCAAGTGTGGCTGATAACTGTTATGCTTGGAATAATAAAGACTGTAAAAAAAAACAAGTTTATAACTCATTTCTACATTGCTCCATGTGAACAGTGATTATAGTTTTACTCTCAAGTTATACAACATCATTTATAAATAAGAGCTAAAAGCGATACTTTTTAATCTAAGTGATCTAATCTCAGTTAACAATGTACTAACAATGGCAAGTAATATACAGAATGTCATAGCTTCAAAATACCACATAATTTATGTAGAATTTATAGTTAACAAATACTCCTCTTATTTATGATCCCATCTGATCCCTGACCAACATCCAATGAGATATTATTTCCTGATTATTAGGAAACAAAGGCTCAGAGAGGGTGAAAATCTTGCTCATGGTTATAAGCCTCAAATGGTTGAATCAAAATTTGAAAATAAGTTTTTTGATTTCTAGTTCTTTACCTTCTACTGCAACTTTATTTACCACAATAAATTCTCTCAATTCCTTGTTCAACAATTTGTGTACTAGGCAAGAAGTCTGAATGTGCAATAATCTTCTTTAGATAAATGGTTTCAAAATACCAGTAATCTAGTAAACTGTACCATCCAAAAAGAAACAGAGTAATATGTTCTAAGACTGGAAACAAATACTCCTTTGTTTATAGTAAAAAAAGTTCTTAGATAAGGGACTCTCCTTTCCAAACACTGTATATAAAATTAGAAACCCAAACTAAATTTCTACTAAACAGCCTTAAAGATAAATAACAAAGTTATGAAAAGAGGTAGGAGACCGGAGAAGTGAAGATACGGAATTCTTTAATTTGGTTGATATACCTGATTGCTCACATTCTTCAGGAGGTAGACTATGCTCAACTTACAATTTATATTTATACTGGCTGGTCTACTTTTTCTTTTTTGGAGGGTGAGGGGGGATGGTGTGGGTAGATTATTTTTCAAAAACAGACACTGGATCTTTGCCATGCCTAACGGGTGATGAATCAGCTATATGACAGATCAGATACTTGCCACTCCTCTGAGAAAAGTCCTATTAGTACAAATGACTAAGCCAAATCTCCTCCTAAGCTTTGGGCAAAGTTGTCTCTTTTTACTGAAAGGAATGCTGATGTTTTGCTCTTCAAAATTATGGCACAATGACAGCAAATCAAGATGTGTAGTTGAGCTTATTTTAAAGAGCCAAGATTTTATTTCACCTTTTAGAATTCAACGGGTAAAGAATTAGGTACAGATCTGTTGGTTAGAGAGAGACTGAACCCTACTGAATTTTATAAATCATGTTGATGCTTTGTAAGTAGTTTATGTTTTAGAAGTAGTTCTCACTGAATGCAGCACTATGTTTAAGGTGGTTCTGGTTCACTTGAACTCTACCATACCACATTTTTACAACATTTCGCTCTATCAAATCTCAATACTATCTTAAATGGACAGAACTCTTTTTTTTAAGATTTTTAAAAAAAATTTATTTTATTTTTTAAGTAATCTCTACACCCAACATGGGGGCTTGAATTCACCACCCCAAGATCAAGAGTAGCATGCTCTACTGACTGAGCTAGCCAGGCACTCCCAGAACTCTACTTTTAAAGATATTACATGACATAAATAGAGAAATTAATCACAAGTGAAGTATTGAATACACTTCAGATTGAGTATTGTATTTAGAGCATATCATTACATTTTAGGTTTTTAAGCAACACCTAAGTCAAAAGTGGCAACTTACCTTTCATCTTTGTTTTGCCTTATGCATCCTTCAATAATTTCCTTCACTTCAGGAATTGCTACTTTGTCAAAACTGGCTGGCTTCACTCCCTGAGAAACATAAAAATAGCAACAAAAACACATTAATAAAGGCAGGTTCTTTGAACTTTGATTTTGAATTGCCTCTTAAGGTTCTATTAGATTAGCCTCTCACCATCCTGGCTTTTTTCTGATTTGCCTACAGGAGCTGGTCCATTGCAGGGTCAGAGTTGGGTAGTAGCAATTTAGCTCCCACAAGAAAACAACAAGAAATAGTCAGATAGCGTGGTCACTTACTTCCATGGCCTCCATATGTAGGTAAGGAAAAATTGAGGCTGTTGTCATATCTTCTGCTGTGTTTCAGGTAAAGGAAGTTACTGGCTAAAGAGAAGGGCCAAATGTTCTAAAAGGTTAGATCTTTTGTGCAGCCTTGTTCCCTAACACATTAATCAACACAGTATTTAACAATGAATCCATGAATGGGCATGAATTCACATGCTTAGTTTGGCAGGTATTCTATTATCATAGTACTCTAACAACCTCAACAAGTATAGGAGTTAAGGATTTGGATTGGTTTAGCTTGATAACCGAAGAACAAATTGTCTTGTACATATGAAACATAAAATGAAAAGTGATATATCAGATCCATATAAAAGACAAGATTTCTAATTAATTTCAGAAGAAATCTCAATACCACTATTATATGTAATACTATGTAGTATCCCAGCAGTATTTTAGAATCTTCATAAGTGTAAATTTTTTGCAAATAAAAATTTCAGCAATGTGTGGAAAATATACGTAAGATGTAACAAAATACTCCTAAAAGGTGATATGGAGAAAACATCTCATTTTCTCTTCCCACCTTGTCTAAGTAACCACATGGATTGATGCAGCTGCACTAATATACTGCCCAAGTGGCATTGTTAGTCTCTAAACACATAAAACACAGGGAATGGAAAATAAGGGAGAGGGACTAGAAAAGTTAGAATATAGTATATAAAGTTTAATCATCTATAGTCTCAGTGACAAGACAGATTAAAACAGAATTAATGATGATAATTTGATAAATCACAGGAATGCATGTAACTTCTCATAGATTGAAATGAAATGCATCAAATGGTTAGCACTAAAAAGTCTTTAAATATTGGAGTTGTGATGGGATAATTCTCATCAATTACTCAACTGCATTATTAAAAACTCCTGATTTGGAGGAATCTATCTCTACCTCTGGGGCTAACTTTCTACACCAAGGAAGTGTCAGTAGGGCTGACCCTAAAAGTTAAATCCATGCATTTAAAAAGGTTAGTTTCTAAGTACTGACTAAAAGGTCACAATCTTCCTCAATCTTATTTTTCAAATCCAGCTAAGTTTTCCCAACTGGTCTTTGTCTTCATATAATAATTCTAATGAGAACAAGAAAATAATGCTGCTGAAGCAAAAAGCTGCTTTAATTGAGCAAGCTGGTATGGTATTTCAAACTAAGGCTTTAGAAAATAGGAACTGTTTTAAGAAAAAAAATGGATGACGTACTCTAAAAGTTCTCTGGTAGTAGAAACACTGGAGATTTTGTTTTTTGTTTTTAATGTTCTACAATAAACATGTAAAACTGTAGAAAAGCAAACTTTAAAGATGCTATTTATAAACATAATGTGAAGAACAACCTAAAATACTTTACGTTAAGTTTGTAGAACATTCACTATTGACAGAAAATTATCTAAAAGAATGTTCTTTGGTAAAATTAGACACTTAATATATATTTGGTCTTTGCATGTAAAGACAATTCAAATATTACAGGAAAATGGCTAAAGAAAATATAGAATATGATTAGGAGAAATGCTTCTTCTATAAACATATATATTTTAGGGGTATGTAGTTTGGTCTTCAGGCAGTAAAGCTACATATTAATAAGACACACATGCACTGATTATATTAGAAGACTCTTCTGTTCCAATTTAGCACAGGCATCTTGGAAAGATGATTTCAGATTCCTTGTCTAGCAAATGGGGATAATATCTGTACAACTTACCATCCTATATTCACAGCAGCTAAAATCAGATGTAGTATCTAGATTGAAAGCTCTCTGAATTAAGTTTGCTGACCCAAGGTCACTTTTGAATTCAGAGGCAATCACCAAAGATAATAAAGCTTAGGGTTAAAAGGAAGCAAAGAATTCTCTTGAAAAATAATCACCAAGATCTACAGTGAACCTACTTTTATCCTTGGTTACCCTTAAAAATAAGTAATACTCGTTAATCCTACCCATGCAAACATATTCACATTCACTACTCTACAAATAGGAATTCCTACTTACAAATAGAAATACTAGCTGAACAAATGAGCTATATAATGTCATAAGAGCAAAACCAGCAACTGTGAATCATGTAACACCTTGAATCTACTAGGTTAAGCTGCTTTCTCAACCTATTCAAGATTCAAATATAGAAAATTCCATACCAATGCTATATAACATTGTGATGCCACTGCCAACTTAAAAAACATATTACAGGTGCCAAGGTAGCCAATAAAACTGAGATATAACATACCAGCAGCTGGTATTAAAAGATTAATGCGGTTTACTGTTACCCACTTAGATAATGAAAAAGGTAGAAGAAATTTCAGCTACCAGTCAGCTACCATCAAGAAGCCAGGATTATCAAAATATCTAGCAGAAGTATTCTGAATCATTTGAGAAGCAAGAATATATGGGGATTGTATACTGTAAGTGACCCCCAAGATGTAAAAATGAGCATGAAACCTCACTAACCCTGAAAGTGACCCAGAGAAAAATCATCTGGGACATATAATAAAAAGCTGCTTAAAATAAAAAAGTACAGAGGTGCCTGGGTGGCTCACTCGTTAGGTGGCTGCCTTCGGCTCAGGTCATGATCCCAGGGTCCTGGGATCGAGCCCCACATCAGGCTCCCTGCTCCGCGGGAAGCCTGCTTCTCCCTCTCCCACTCTCCCTGCTTGTGTTCCCTCTCTTGCTGTGTCTCTCTCTGTCAAATAAATAAATAAAATCTTTAAAAAAATTAAAAATAAAAATAAAATAAACAAGTACAGGTTTTGACACATTCATCATACCTATAGGCTTCTTAAGAAATGGAAGAACTCAATATATTTAAAAATACTTTTGGTAACTGATGATTTTTTAAGTTAAAAAATGATGTAGATTACTCTAAAACATGATTTTAAGCACCAGACAGAACAAAGTAATGATGAGAAAGTATTTTGATAATATAAAATTTTGTCTTCATCTGTTTCCCTTTTAGTTCATATACTTCAACAAAGACAATCAACTTAGAGCCTTTAAAATCCTAATGTTACCTCTTTCCTTTATTTCCTGATTTGACCCCACTAAGTACTATTCTAGTCCAGTTCTGACCAGTAAAGGCAAAGTTTTGCTCACTAGTTCTGAATGAGATTTAAAAACACAAAATCAGAAGAAAAGAGTACTAAGGTAGATAAATTGGGCTAATATTTTACACATAAGAAAAATCTGGTTAGAGACATACCCTCTTACTCCATTCTTCTACAGCCAGCAACTCACTGGCTCTAGAAATATTCTTGCTTACTTTTGTAATTCACAAGATCTCTCTTTAGGCAAATAGTGCTATGTTATGTTTTTTTGACATGGGAGAGTAGCATGTTTCCCTGCATTAAACAAAAGTACTTCTTGAGCATCTAATGTATATCCATTTACTTCAGAGTTTATACAAAATTATGTATTGTCTTAAAACAAAAACAAAGGCCACTTGTGTGCAATTTTAGAGTAGAAAGAAAGAAAGGAAGGAAGGAAGGAAACAATTGTGGCTCCCCCCAAAGTCACACTAAGAGTTGATATGTTTATAAAATGTTGATTTGAACTAAGAAAAATGAAAAAGACATACATGCATTTTATAGACTTAGTTTTTCTTTTAATTCTATATACTTATGGCTTGCCAACTAATCTGCTGGAAAAATAAAAGTGAGTCATAATATAATATTCTCTGGTTCAATATTCTAGCTCTTAAAACTGTCAGCACTTGCTTCTTAAAAGCTCAGGTTTCAAATGTGTTAGGGTAACATTTATCTATACTTTCATAAAAGTAAAATCTTTCCTCACCATTTAGAATTGAGAAAAGCCTCCTTCTTCCTCATACAAAATGTAGTGGAAATTAACCACAAAAATTCAAGTATTTTAAAAAACATTCTAAAGTAAACAATTTAATATTGCTACATATATTACCAAATGGCTACAATACACCTTTTGTATATATCAGAAATTCTTACCCACCTCCTTTACACAATCCTTTTGAGGGCAGCAGCAGCAATGAGAATTTACGATGACAAACACTGAGCAAAAGTCTTTCTTTGTAAAATCCATCACAAAAGACAAAATAGACTTGTTACAGTTAGAGGAAAAGGGAGGAAATTGATAAGATGGAAATTAACAGTAAATTAGCCTACAGCATAAGCAAGGCAGACATCAAAGTCAGACTGAAGCATAGCTTCTTGGTTAACACTAGCCATGCTTCTCCAACTCTCAGACATGAGTTTAACTCTGCTCAGCCAATAATCTACTTATTCTAGATTGGCCCTTTAAACAAGCCTACATGCTGAACAGCAGGGAAACTGTTCCGCTACTGCTCCTCCTGCTTTTCCTCCAAAAGCAACAGATCCCGGAACAAGCAAAATGAGATTTTTACTTGGTCAAAGCTCCACCCATTATGTCCACAGGTTCTGCCTCCTTGACATCAAAACCCACACTAGAAATCTATTTATCTGAACAGTCCCTCACCCCTATCATGTTGTAACTGTGCTTTTAAAAGAAAATGGCTCAACAACCAAAATGTAAACTCTGAATATGCAGCCAAAAGAACACTGTCCAAGGAAATCACAATACCAGATTTGGGTTCTCAGGTCTACTTCTCATATATCAAGTGTGTGTGTGCAACCTGGGCCACATCCCTTAAACTCGCTTGAAAACTGTGCGTAACAGTTTACCTAAATTACCTAATTTAAATATTTACCTACTTTAAAAAGAGGTGATATTAAAGCCTTACTACTCTCTCATGGTACATTAAAAAAAATAAACAGCTGTGAATTAGTACACAGAATTGGTAAGAATTTAGTCTTCCCCCTTCCCTTCTATTAAAAGCCTCAATATGCATTTATTTTTTTAAAAAGATTTTATTTATTTGACAGAGAGAGAGAGACAGCCAGAGAGGGAATACAAGCAGGGGGAGTGGGAGAGGGAGAAGCAGGCCTCCTGCCTAGCAGGGAGCCCCATGCGGGGCTCGATCCCAGGATCCTGGGATCATGACCTGAGCCAAAGGCAGACGCTTAACCAACTGAGCCACCCAGGCGCCCCTCAATATGCATTTATAACTAAAGATATTTGCATTTGCCAGGAAGATCTCATGGACCCAAATAACTACTACTTTAGTGATTAAGGAAAGGTTTTTCTTCATGGCATTAACAAAGATGGGAGAAAAAGCACTTTTCAATGCACTGTCATTATGGGTAACAGAATAAAGTCTATCCCTTGTAATGTGGTAAGCTGGAGTCCCCATCAAGACAGTGGGTATTAAGGCTTTAATTATTCAGTAACAGTAACATAAGATAAGGGCTTGGAAGCTATTTGGTAGGAATACTTCTAAAGGATAGAAATGACTATTTAAAAAAAAATGACTACTAATTCTAACAAGCTTTCTTTTTTTTTTTTTAAAGATTTTATTTATTTATTTGACAGAGAGAGACACAGCGAGAGAGGGAACACAAGCAGGAGGAGTGGGAGAGGGAGAAGCAGGCTTCCCGCGGAGCAGGGAGCCCGATCCGGGGCTCGATCCCAGGACCCTGAGATCATGACCTGAGCCGAAGGCAGACGCTTAACCGACTGAGCCACCCAGGTGCCCCCTAACAAGCTATCTTAAAGTAGTTGCCACTGATCTCTGGTTCAACAAAATTCATCACTACTAAGTAGGTAGTCTAGAATGTCAGGTATTGGTCAGAAATACAATAATGTGGTCCAGCCTTACCTTTAACTTAAATGTTTGAGTAAGCCTGCTTAGGACTATGCTTAGCTAAATGAAAATGAAAGAGCTAGAAAACAGGTGATTTGTTGCGGCTTTTAAAACTGCTGGGCAACACACAAAACCACAGTGAGATCGGCTTTTTTGGACAAATGTACAATGTAGGCACAAATATCTAGATCTATAAAGACCAGTCTTTTCTATATATCAAAATAAGAATTTTCAACATATACAATAAAAATACCATTCACATATGGACAACAGTTTACACATCTAAGCTCTAATTCCTCTTAAAGTCAGTGCTTTTCTCTACATTTCCTCATTTCTTTCAATGGTATCATCCCTATTTCCATGATTTAGAATAGAAAACAGTCATTTTTAGATGCTTCTTCTCCCAAAATATTTAAGTACTATTATTCTCTATGAGCTCTTTAAACAAAGATAAAAAAAGCAACTGGTAAACACTTCTGCTACTAGCATTCCTAACTGTCCCTCCAACAGTCAAATATCTCTGGCCAGGCAAAATTAGGTTTTTACTAATTTCTTTGTTACTTCTCAAAATCATTGCTTCTTTTGCATAAAAACTGTGACCACCAAAGTCCAGATTATCAATACCTCACCTCTTTAAACTTAACCAATTTAAGATGGGTTTCACTGTTTCCATTCTCTCCATCTCCAATGTGTATTTTATATTATGGCCAGCTCAATCATCCAGCCTCACTTAATCATCTAACATTTAACCATTTCCAGTCACCTGACATCATTTAACTCACATCACACTACTCAAAACTGGTTAAAAGTTCTCCATATCTAAAGACGGCCATGAGATCACAGATTTAGAAAGAATCTGAGTGAGAGTCCCTCCTTGTTCAAATGAGACAATTTTGGCCCAGAGAGATTAATGCCATGTCAAAGCGAGAATTAATTAATTAATTCAACTGGCATCTATGGAGTATCTCGTCTAGCCTACTCATTATTAGATACCCGCCAGAAACACTGTATTATCTTCAGCACCCAGAATAAAATAGTAAGGGCCTTGCAATGATAAAGCAAAATCTAGAAACCAGATCCCACAATGCCTAGTTCAATGTTACTTCTAGTCCATGTTACAGTCCTTTTTAATTTCCTTAATCTAGTGTGAAAAACCCTCACAATCCAACTTCCACCTTCTTCTCTACTCTTATCTCCCCAAAATAAGTCCAAATTGGTTACTTGTTCACCAAATACTTAGTGCACATTTTCACTGACAAGAGTACTCTTTCTACTCCCCCCTTTTTTAGCCACCTGAGTTCTACACTTCTTTCAAAGTATACCACAAATCATATATAATGAGAAGGCAGCAGCTACAAAGCATCTATATATGAATCTTTTGGCATGTTAGTTATTTATAAGATACCAGGAAACTCATCATTGCTATAATGTACTTAAATATAGAAACTCTCTCTCTACATCCCACTGGTTTTTAAGTCTATAGTCTAATGCCTTATGAATTATATATCAACATTCAGTGAGTATAAAAAACCCCAGCTTTTTGAGAAATTCTGAAATAAGGATTTTACAATTGTTCTTTAGTATCTAAAACATTAAGAATGATACCCAGAACTGTTTGGTTTAATATTAACAGTCTGATTAAGAAGCTTCAATATTAATCAAATCACAGTATAATGGAATGCCTCTGAAAATCATGCAAAATGCTCCCAAGATAGAGCCCATGATACACAAAGTTTTCTTTTACATGTAGAATCCAAATTTATTGGATTATAACAGGAATAAAATTTATAAAGGAACCATTTTCAGCTAATTCCAGTGGATTCAGATCTCTGGGATAGCATAAAAAATTCTAGCTGCTAAAGAAAAAAATACAAAGTGTTCCTCAATTTTTCAAACACTATCTAATCAGGAATCAGCCTCACTTGTTTCTGTAAAAAAAAAAAAAGTGGGGTAAACTCTAATCTGTTATATAAAAAACTAAAAGGAATTTCACCCTAACTGCTTTAATTCTGTTTTTCCCAGACAGAATGTTCAAACCTTGCAATCCAATGGCTAATAGAATCAGTGACAAAGTCAAATTACACAAACAAAGTAATTAAAAATCCCCATTATTTCTAACTTGGTTGTTATGAGGCTGGATTCAGCCAGATTCTTATTGGTATGAACCATTAGTTTACAGGAATTTGAACATACTTTATGATCCCATTGGAAACAAACCTCTTCAAACTCTCTACCAAATCTAGCTAGTTCTATCAAAGGAAATTAGTTTACCTCATGATTCCCCAAGGCTCATTACTCTCTGGATACATGAAAGCTTGTGTGTGGCTCCAACCTCAAGTGCACTATCCTTCATATAAAAAAATTGATGCCATTGCTTATTGTAGTTTCTATTCTTTTAATAGCAGACAAAAATTGTGCTAACGACATTACTACTCTTATTTGGATTTTCTCATTACCAATGGCAGATTTTCAAGATAACTGAAGCTCTTCTCCTTTAAACATGGATCATGAACCCTCTATACTGGGCTCAAACCTGTAATACCAGTCTTATGCTGTCCGTGTACCTTAATTTTTTTTATGCTATTTTTTCCCCTTGAGGTCTAAAAAAAAGTTAAAAAAGCAAAAACAGGGGCACCTGGGTGGCTCAGTCAGTTAAGCATCTGACTTCGGCTCAGGTCATGATCCCGGGGTCCTGGGATCGAGCCCTGCATCGGGCTCCTTGCTCAGGGGGGAGTCTGTCCTTCTCCCCCAGCTCATGCTCTCTCTGTCTCTCTCCCTTAAATAAATAAAAGCTTAAAAAAAAAAAAAAACCAGCAAAAACAGGCAAAGAAAAAATTTTAAGGTTTGTATTAATGTCATGTTAAGATGCTTGATTTCTGACACCACCATCACCACCACTATTATTATTATTATTACTACTACTATTTCTCTTTCATGTCCTTGGGACAAAACGCTTAACCTCTGATTCTATTTTCTTATCTGTGAAATGAAGATATTATCTACTTACCAGGATAAAATTAAGATAGTATATGTAAAGCACTTTCCAAGGTTATTGGCAAGAAGCAAGATTATAAATGTTGGCGCATTCACTCTCCTCTAAAACTTGACTTTAAGTTCATTAAACACATTTTAATAACTGCAAATTACTGAATGTCACTGGATAAAGAATGGAAGAAGAGACAACTTATTACACTACTAAGCATGTCATAATGATGTTAATGATAACAACAGCAATACCTACTAAGTACTGACTGATAACTATATGCCAGGCACTTGGCTATGTTCTACATGCATTTCTCATTAATCCTCAAAAACCCCTTAGGTTCAGAGAAGTTAAATAACTTGCCCAAAGTACCACAGCTAGGAAATGACATTGCTGGGATTTAAACTTAAGCAGACCCAACTCCAGAGCCCAGTTTCTCCACAGCAACGGAAAATTGGCTTTTACTCTCTGCAGTTCTGTATTCATTTCACAAAAACTGAGTGCCTGTGACTTGTCAACCTCTAAACACTAGGAATAGAGCAAAGAACAAGTCAAATAAAACCCCCAACCCATAGAATTTGTATTCTAATTGGGGCTTTAGATGAATGCTGTAAGGCTGCGATAAAAGCCATGAGGAAAAGAATAGAAGGAATAGCAGTAAAGTGTGTGCACACTGAAAAATATCTTAGAGAGGGTGGGCAGGGAAAGCCTCTCTGAGCAAGTAACATTTCAAGTATAGGCCTGAATAAACTGCATGTACAATGACATATAACAATTTATTATCAGTGCACTGTAGAACGTAATTGTTAAACCACAGTCTACATTTACCCCCTCTACATCAGCACTTACACAGACAGGTTTAAATACCCTTAGGTCACAGATTGATACTGTAATTGACAGTTATGGATTCGGTACAGTATTTTGGTATGAGCACAGGATCTGGAATCAGATAACAGAAATAACATGAATGCTCTGTTATCTTCTAGATATGTAATCTTGGGTTAGCCTTCTTGGGCTTGAGACCTTTATTTACAAAATGCTGGTAAAAGTAGCAATTACTCACTTCCCACTCCAGGCTGTTGGGAGAATTAAATTATGTAATATATGCAAAGTGTTTAATGCAATGTCTGGCACAAAGAATGTATATTTATTAATATTTACATTGCTACTACTCACTATTTGTATGACAGTGCACCACTGCAGGGTCAGACACATAGTAGTGAACTGACCTACAGAGGAAAAAAGAAACCTGTCTTTGAAGGGCTCAGTTCTAATGGGGGGACAATAGTTAATATCAATATATTAATTATTATATTAATAAAACAGAGGTAGCATATGATGGGAACATAGAAGAGGGAATGATACTGTCATTGACTTTCTTCCAAATATTTATCCAAAATAAAATATTTCCGGTAAAAAGTGCCAGGGGGCTGAAGTTACTGATAATTACTTCATATAACTCACCACCTCTGTGACAGGGGGCCAATAAAGTTCTCAACTTAAACATACTTTTTCAGGAATACTGTCATTTGACCCTATGAAGGAGATCAAATCCCCTACTTCTTTATGTCTATAAAATCCATCTACTTTAGTGCAATTACTACTTCAATGTTTACTGATTACTAATAGGGTATACATGGTAGATCTGGGATGAAAACCAGAAATATGGAGTGATAAGGGCACTGGCTGGTGCTGGTGGTGGTAAGGGAATGGCAGGGTGAGGAGAATTTGCATTAGGGAGCCCTATGATCTCTCAATAGATAACCAAGCATGCTTCCTTAATAAATGTGCAATAGTTAGGCACTGATGCTAACATTTCCTTTAATAAAATTAGTTAAATTAATATCCAAGGCAGACTCAAGGTGTATTTCATCACAACAGTCATCACTAACTGCTTATATAATTATATATCATTGTATAATCTAGGGATTTACTTTAATCCCCGTTTATCTTAGCACCCAAAACATGAGAAAAACTTTAGAAAACTAAAAAAGGACACAGCCATTTTTAGTCTTCATTGGAAGCCAGAAGATGGGGATGGAGGTTGGTGAAATCAAGACATTTCCCAGGTAAGAAATTTAATGATTGACAGAACAGAATAAGGGACTATAGATAATACAGAACTAAATTTTCACAGCTAGAGGAAAAATAAAGCACAAGTGAATGCCTGCAATATGCTTAGAAACTAAGGATTCTTTTTTTTTTTTGAGAGTGAGAGAGTGAGAGAGAGAGAGAGAGAGAGAGCACATGTGCATGCTAGAGTGGGAGATGGGAAGAGGGAAAGAGAGAGACAGAATCTTAAGTGGGCTCCACCCTAGGGCTCAATCCCATGACCCTGAAATCATGACCTGAGCCAAAATCAAGAGTCACATGCTTAACCAACTGAGCCACGGAGGAGCCCCTAGAAACTAAGGATTCTAACATAGTTCCAACTGACTTAAAGAACTCCTCAAGCTTTTTATTCCATCTTTTCTACAGCTTGACTTATTATTTTGCTTTTTAAAAAAAGCAATTCCTAAATAAGTCAGAAAAAATGCAATTAAATAGGGTAAAATTTCTAAATCAGTCTGGTTACTTAGAATGCTAGTAAAAAAGTTTCATGAATGATGGAATAGTACTTTTCAATTAATGTCTTGGTATTATATTATTTAGTCTATGGTACACAGAACTAGAAAGGACCTCAGGTGATCACTATTCTCATTCACACTTCTCAAACTTTAATGTACACATGAATCATCTTTGGATATTGTAAAATGCAGGTTTTGATTGATCTGTCTGGGATGGGGTCGAAATTTTACATTTTCAACAAGCGCCCTAGCATACCAATTCTGCTGATCTGGGAACTACACTTTGCATAGCAAAGATCTAATTAGAGACTCTCAACATGTAGTATTCAAAACTCTATCAGGGGACCTACAAGGTACTTCTTTTCCAATGACATATCTGCGTGAGGCCAGATTTTCTTTATACATTTCAACCAAATAAAAAATATTGCAACTGATTTCATACAGAAGCAGATACGAGAACTCAACGGTCTTCTTTCTGACCAGACATTAAAGAGAGTTGCGAAAATAGAAAAATGCTGCTCTTTTCACTAAATCTTTAAAATTAGTTTTGGAAAAAATAGTATTTTGCAAAAATGTTATTGAGGTCAACATATATTGAGCTTATTATATTATTAATTGATACATTATAAAATCTAGTGATAATTTCTAATATGGTAAAACACAAATAAACAAAAGCTCTTTGAGGTCCTCAATAATTCTTATGAGTATAAAAGCATCCTGATAAAAAGACTTTGACAGCCACTGAACTAAATCATTCAAGTCTGGTAGCTGCTATGTTAATCTCAAAGATCTTAATGGATGAATCTTAAACCTCTACCAGGCCTTTGCAATGTTGTATAATCTTACCAAGTTCTTTATTGTCAATTATGATTTTTCTTCCTTTTTATTTAGTCTCCTCTAGGTCAAGAAAACAATTGCTGAGCATATGCATATTAAGTCCCTTCTTCCAATTATGCATATTAAGTCCCTTCACTCAAGAAATCTAAAGGAATAGTTATCCTCGCTTTTCGGAAGTTTGCATTACGCCACTTTGCTTTTATGAAAGATCTACATTAGTACCTGTTTTCACTAACCAAAAGAAAACCAAAGAGGGCTTTTGCTTTTATGAAAAAGGGCAAAAAGTGAAAACAGGATTCAGGGCTTGTTTTGCAGTGAGCCAGCCAGTACAGACACAGTACATACCCTGAGCAGCAAGAATGGCAATGCCAAACTCCTTCCCCTGGGAGCTACATCCAGCATCCAAATAACATAGCTTTGAATTGTGCCTATGAACACCTGTGCTTTATCTTGACTTATTTTAAGCAACTATTAGCAAGATATGTCCTAAGGTATTAGAAAAGTCTGAGAGTGGTTATTTTTGGGGTTTGCGAGTACTCAAAATATTTTGATATAAATGTAAGTTAATTATTCCTTCACTTTATGCCTTTTTCAACTTACAAAAGATTTCACAGGAATGCTCTGCTTGTGGATAGCGAAGGAAACCTATAGCTCTAAAAACTGAAAATGATGGGTCTCAATGAGAAGGACTCATGAATCAGGAATTGTCCTGAAACATTTGAGGTATTTTTTTTTTAAAGATTTTATTCATTTATTTGAGAGAGAGAGAGTGTAAGAGAGCACAAACGGTAGAGAGGGAGAAGCAGGCTGCCCATGGAGTAGGGAGCCCGATGCGGGGCTTTATCCTAGGACCCTGGGATCATGACCTTAGCCAAAGGCAGCTGCCCAACTGACTGAGTCACCCAGGGACCCCGAAACATTTGAGGTATTAACAAGTGAAATTATGATCTTATACGAAATCTCAGAGAAGAAAGTGTGAGTGATTATAAGGTAAAAATTATGGTGAAACACTTCAACAAAATACAGACCTAGCCTCATAATGGAAAGAGTTACTTATAAAATAGTTGTTTAGAAATTACAACAATGAGGGGCGCTTGGATGGCACAATCGGTTAGCGTCCAACTCTTGGTTTCAGCTCAGGTCATGATCTGATGGTCCTGGAATGAGCCCTGCATTGGGCTCCACACTCAGCACGGAGTCTGCCTGAGATTGTCTCTCCCTCTCCTCTGCCTCTGCCCCTCCTGCTTGTGCTCTCTCTCTAAAATAAATAATCTTAAAAAGAAATTACAAGTATGAGATTTGAGAATCGATGGAAAAGTATGTGTATAGGTGACTTTCTTGAATGTACTTCATATCCTGGAAGTTTGACTTTTTCTAACTATTAAAGTCATTGTTTCCAGCTCTATTTGTACCAAATAGTTTTACTCATCCTATAAAATGTATTGCTTTTATATGTGTATCAGTTTCTACTTGCTACGATTCAATATCATTTTAGAATAATTTTGTTAATACTTCAAAGGTGGCCTTAAGTTTCATTCCTCTTTTGCAAGGTAAATTCAAACTTCCAAACTTACATAGTGTCTAAATGACTATATTTGGGATTCCTTTAATCAAAAATAATTTATTCTTCAAAATATTACTAGGTGCCTACAATGTTCCATATGCTATGCTATCAATACAATATGTATAAACAAAGACTTGATAAATCAGGCTCTGGGACAGTATCTTTTAAGACATTATATACTTCATCCTTTCTGTTCCCAGTCCCTCTCCAGAAGGGAGGGTGGCTATCAGTTCAAACAGTTTAACAATGAGAAAAGGAGGAAGAAATAAAATTTGTTGAACGTAAGAAATGTGGTATAGCCATACAATGGAATATTATTCAGCCATAAAAAAGAATGAAATGCTGATACATGCTACAACATGGATAAACCTTGAAAACATTATGCTAAGTCAAAGCGTAATACAAAAGGTATAACAGAAAAACAAAGTATAACACAAAAGGTCATATATCATATGATTCCATTTGTAAGAAATGTCCACAACAGGCAAATCAAATCCAGAGACATAAAGTAGATTAGTGGTTGACAGGGGCTCAGTGGAAGGGGGAATGGAGAGTGACTGCCAATGGGTATCGGATTTCTTTTTGGGGCTGATGGAAAGGTTCAATATGAATATATTAAAAAACTGAATTGTACACCTTAAAGTATTTAAATGATAAATTTTATGGTATGTGAATTTTATCTTTAAAAAATGGTGAAAAACTGAAAACAGGGTAGATACTATACTAAGAATATGGAAAAGTGATACTGGTCTTTCTCAGTTCTATTAAATTAACGTGAAAAACTCAATCATTTAAGAAGGGGATTTTGAGCTTGAGTCTGTATCTACAAATAAAGATACATTTGTTTATTAGTATAGTGTCTCAAATGCTTTTTCTTAAAAATCAAATTATTTTTTTTTATTTTATCAAGTAATTACTTATATAAATTTTTATCTGATCTGATGGCAGTGCTGTGCTATCTGAAGCCAAAGAACTCTGAAACACTGGTTTTAGTCCTGAGCCTCTAGTGAGCAACTTTTGAATCAAGTGTGGCTATGGGGTGCCTGGGTGGCTCAGTCGTTGGGCGTCTGCCTTCAGCTCGAGTCGTGGTCCCGGGGTTCTGGGATCATGACCTGAGCTGAAGGCAGACGTTTAATGACTAAGCCACCCAGGCGCCCCCAGAATAATTTTTCTAAAAATTTAAAATTTAAGTTTGATCTTATGACACCTACTACCCAGTCTTAAAGTACTGCAATAGTTCCCCCAATGCTCGAGTATAGTTTAAGCTTTCCTTTCCTCTCTTATCCTGTTTCTTTCTTTTCCCACTTCCAAATTCTACAGACATACAAATAATAGATTTCTCACATGCAACACTATTAACTTAGTCTCTCCCTATTTAACATCATTTTCCCAACCTGTTCAAACTCAATTAGGCACCACTCTTTAATGCTTCCATTAAGTAGCTATCCCAAGAATAACTGGTTTTATACCATATAGTAACTATCTGGCTTGTCTTTTCTCCCTCACCTAATAAGTTCTTAAGAGACAAGGATTTGGGTTTTACTTAACAAGAATATTTAATACCTAGTATCTAGAAAAAAATCTGGAACAGAGTAGACTTAAATATTTGTTGGATGAACCCATGAACTACTGAACTATTACGGGTTGAATTGTTGCCCTCCCAAAAGATATGTTAAAATTCTAACCCTCAGTATCTCAGAATCTGACCTTATTTGAAAACAGGATCCTTGCAATTATAATCAGTTAAGGTGAGGTCATCCTGGAGTGGGGTGGGCCCTTAACACAATCTAACTGGTGTCCTTCTAAGAAGAGGAGACACAAACAGATGAGGGGGGACCACCACGTGAGACAGACACTGAAGTGCTGCAGATGCAAGTCAAGAAATGCCAAGGATTGCTAGCAAACCATCAGAAGGTAAAAGGCAACCAAAATTTTTCCTCTCCGTATGTCAGAGAGCATGACCTTGCTATAACCTTGATTTTGGACTTCTGGCCTCAGAATTGTGAGACAATAAATTTCTGCTGGTTTAAATCACCCAGTTTGTGGCTCTTTGTTATAACAGCCCCTGAAAACTATGCCCAAATACTTGGTGAACCAATTTACACTTTAGGTGTATACAGTTTCCTGTGTCTCCCTATACCCCAAACCTCAACTCTTCCTTGAAAGTTAGGTTAAAAAAAATTAATCAATATGTGTGGACGTAGTAAGGTAACTTAATGTAATAGGATATAATAGAATAACTGATTAAATTCACATATTTGGATTCAAACAAGGATTTGTACAGGACCTATCGAAACAACTGGGTGGTTCAGATTTGTTTTAATTCAGTATTTTAATTTGTCAACTATTCTGTCATTTCTAGCAAAATCAGGAGAGTTAATGAAAGGAAATAAAATCCAAGGCAACTTTAAAAAAACAGCAAATTACCCTTAGGAAAAGTAAAAAAAATAAAAGTAATTCACTTATAAAATTTTACTTATTATTCCTACAGTTAATTTTTAAAAACAAACTCTTATTGGTTATTTCAGAGAAAAAGTTGAGAATTACGTGTTTATCTTCTCTTACACAGACTATATAATTACCACGGGAGAGGAATCCGACATATCAAGAGATAGGTCTCTTTTTTCTCTAGAAAATTCCTAGAAGCCAACCATTACTCAGTCTTTTGTTTTTTCAACTTTATCCCTAAATTCTGTTCATTAAACTAAGAGTCAGCCTTTTTTCCCCCAATTCTTTCTCACAAGTAAAGCGTATACCCACACTTGCCAAGCCTTATGTTTCTTTAAGAACTATATTTGCAGATTAAATTATCTTGTATATAGAAAATCCTAAGGAATCTACTAAAAAACTATTAGAATAAATTCAGTAAGTTTATTAGATTCAAAATCAGTATGCAAACACCAACAATATTTGTAATGAACAATCGAAAAAATGAAATAAAAAACTCAATTCCATTTATAATAGAATCCCCCCAAAAATACATTACTCAGGAATAAACTTAATAAAAAAAGCCCAAGATTTATACTCTGAAAACTACAAAACACCACTGAAAGAAATTACAAAAGATCTAAGTAAACGGAAAAATATCCCATGTTCTAAGATGGCAAACCTCCAAACTGATTTATGGATTCAATGCCATATGTACCAGGATTCCAGCTGAATTGCAAAAATTGACAAGCTGATTCTAAAACTTATACAAAGTTGCAAAGGACCAAGAAGAGCCAAAACCTGAAGAATAAATAGGAGGACTCAAACTTCCCAACTCAAAACTTACTACAAAGCAAGACATATAGATCATGGAACAGAATTGAGGGTTCAGGAATAAATTCATGTGCCTATGGTCAACTGATTTTCAGCAAGGGTGAAATCATTCAATGGAGAAATAATAGTCTTTTCAACAAATGGTACTGGGACAGTTGGATAGTTGTCACAAGCAAAAGAATCAAGTTAAAACCCTTACCTCACACCACATACAAAAATTATCTCAAAATGAATCAAAGATCTAATTATAAGAACTAAAACTCATAGAAGAAAACACATAGGGGTAAATGTTCATGACTTGAGGTTTGGAAATGGATTCTTAGATACGACATCAAAAGCATGAGAAAAACAAAAGATAAAATATATAAACTCGGCCTCATCAAAATGAAAAACTTTTATGTCCTAAAGGGCACTAGTAATATAGTGACAGTAGTAAGAAAAGACAACTGGGGTGTCTGGGGTGGCTTAGTCAGTTAAGTGTCTGACTCTTGATTTTAGCTCAGGTCTTGATCTCAGGGTCGAGCGATTGAGCCCCGTGTCTGGCTCCGAACTGAGGGTGGAGTGTATTTGAGATTCTCTGATTCTCTCTCTGCCCTTCCCCCTGGCTCTCTCTCTCAAAATAAATAAACAAATCTTAAAAAAAAAAAAAAAATACAACTGACAGAATGGGAGAAAATAATTAGAAATCCTCTATCTCATAAAAGATTTCTATCTAGAATATATAAAGAACCCATAAAACTCAATAATAAAAAGACAAATAACCCAATTAAAAACCAAGCAAAGGATCTGAATAGGCATTTTTCCAAAGGAGAAAAGACAAAAAGTCAATAAGCTCTTATCATCATACTGTAATTACAACTGTTTGCTTACACACTTATCTTCTATATTGGAGCTAGTTTTCTGAACACAGGGAATATATATGTTATTCATCTTTAATTACCTGTTGTCAGGTTCTGGACTTGGCATGTAGCAGGGATTCAGAAAATGTTGCATGTATTTGCATTTGAGACTTATATTTGGGATAGTGCTAAAGATAAGGATAGAATTAAACAGAAATACTTTGTAGAGATAAGATTACAAATCTTAAAGAAGAATATAAAGCAATAAAAATAAACAGCAAGCACCTATATATAGTGCTTATTATATGCTAAGCACCATTTTAAATGCTTTAGATTAATTCAATTTTTGAACTCCTAAGTAAAATAATCAATTACAAATAAAATGCTATGATTCAGAACAGTTGAGAAGCTCAGAGAAGGCAAAAATCATTATGTAGTGAAGCCCATCAGATAAAATTTTGTGGGGGAAGTCTGTTAAATCCAGTATATAAAAACTGACTGGATAGTAGAAGAGCACACATAGAAAGTAAAGAGCATGTACAAATGGAGAGGAAAAAAGGAAAGGATGTGGCATATATGCAAGATAATAAAGAGGACCGGCTTCACTAAAAAAAGGTGTTTAGATAAAGATGAGGAACAGCAAAGATTATAATAAGAATTTGTACATGCTTTCATAAGCAAACTGGTATCATGTAAGTTCCTTACACCAAAAAGAAATAGCAAGGAAATTCAACTAGTTCAAGTGAAGCAGAAAAACAAATTCATACTGTTAACTACTTCAGGATGACAGTGTAAAGTGTGAAGTAAGTAAGATGTGAAAGCAGAGTTCTGACAATGGGAATGAATAAGGCCTATACCTAAGAGTTATTCTGAACCAAGAACCTGATAAATAGGATATGGTGAATAGAAAAACAAGGAATCAAATGTACTTCTTGAGGTTTCAAGAATTCTAAATAAAACACAGGGAGGAACCATCCAGTGAATACCCCATCCTACCCCCAAAGAAAAAAGTGATAATGTAAATTATTAGGCACTGGGGGGAAGAATAGGGAATACTGAACTTTGGAATATAGATATAGAACTTTATCTAAGAAGCAAAGCAGATGCACTTTCTAAGGGCAAAATAGAATAGTGATTAGGATACTTATCAGAATTATCTGAAGCTAAACAAACTACATTTACTACATTTTTCCTGCCCTCACCCAGCCTGAGAAAAAGAAAGGAGGGGGCAACAGTTGTAAATTAAGAGACATAACAATAAAGTATCTTCTGTGTGACCCCCTGACGGGGTCCACAAAACACCAACTGTAAACAGACATCTCTGAAACATCGGGGGAAATATCTTAATAGATTAGGATATTTAGATGATCCAGAAATTACTGTTATGCTTTGAACTCTGTGGTACTTACAAATGATTTAATAAATTCATAAATCAATTTTAAACTATTTAGGGAAAGATCTGTGAACAAAGCAACTTGAGTTAAGAGCATTATTTTTAACTCAGAAATTTGTTTTATGGTTGGAGGGAATGAGAACCTAGATGAATAAGTTAGGGTTTGAAAAGTAGTAATGAGAGTATTTTTAAACATAATATATCTCAAAATAAAGTTTTAAATGTATGCAAGGAGAATCCAGAATATACTGGTACTTCTTTGATCTTTATTTTTGCTCTCACTAAATCAGAAGCAATAAAATCCCTCAACTCCCTCTTCCCCGAACAACTGAGTGTGCTTTCTATTGTTCTCTTTTGCATGGTTCGATGATACCCAGCTTGGCATTCCTTTTTTGGTGTGACTTAAGCTCACTAATCATGCTAAGACTTACACTGGTCACTCGACGGTAGATCTGAGCAGCATTTTGGCATTCTGAGTAAGGGTATTCAGATGTGGCCATCTCAAGCATGCACATCCCAAAAGCATAAACGTCAACAGATTCATCGTATTTTTCCTCATACATCTCGGGGGCCATGAACTCTGGGGTACCTTAAATTAAAAGAACAATTCAGACTCAATGTGAGCAGAGGCTACAGATATTACTCACCTGGGGAAGAAGCAGAGGGGTTGACCTGTGAGATAGAAGGAAGTGGAAGGGGGGAAGAGAAGAGAGAAGAGTGGTGGGGGCAGGGAAGAGGAAAAAAATCTTAGTCTCTTTGCTGCATGGCCTTCATAAAAGAAACTAGAACAGGGTCAAGTGTCTATTTATTTACTGTTTCAAACGGATTACTGTTATACAATGTCAAAATAGAGACTTGGATAAGAGAAAAACTGATATAACTCATAACGAAAACAAATGGAAGGAAAAGTAAGAGACTAGCAAGAAATAAAGAGGATATAATGGCATCTACCAATAAGACAAGGTGGGTTAAAAAAGATCAAAATACTTGTCTGCCCCCTACTGTATGGTAGCTGTAAGGTTAGTATTTATAGCTAGTCTTTGGCCATTAACATTCCACCTGATCAGTTTCACTTTTAAGCAGGCCTTGCAGTGAAAAATCTAACATTCAATATGTTTTTTAAAAGAAAAAAATAAAGTGTAATTGTCTATAAAGGCCACTCACCAGAGCCCCTTTCTTCACCTACTTACCATACCACCTGCAGTACACAAATAAGTCTACTGCAGATAACAAGAAAAACAGTGAAGGACATCTTAACAGATTTTACAGACAAAAAATAAATACACACAAATGGAGAACTCAAATACAGAGTGAGTTATGAGAATAGTGTGGTCCCACAGACCAGGTTTTCCAATGTTTCCAAAGAAATTAAGTCTGGATACCTCAAACTACAGGGCATTTCCAAGAATAGGCTTACATACTATGATTTAAACAAAAAAAGAGGGGGAAAACTCTCTTGGGTGAGAGATTTTTAAGGAGCCAAAGACAAAGAAATGTTTCCTTTTCCTGTAAGGAATGCAAAAAGGAAATTCAGCTTTAAATAACTCTTTTCCAATTCTTCTTGTTAATCTATTTTAAGAAAATTTAAAAATAGCATTCCGAATCCAAGTCACATAATATTCTATGGAGGACACTATTTTATAAGAATGTACAAATTACTGGTGTCCTATGGTTTTCTTTTAATACATAAAATTCTAGCCCACTTAAAAATTAATGGTTTCCTTGCTGTCACCACCTTTGGGGGGAGAATAGAGTATCTGTAAAGATTTCAAGTTTTCAAAGTGTCATATCCTCTTCAGAGAGTGAAAGTTTATCAAAATAATAAGCATTAAATTATCTTTCCAGCTGCAACTCTCTAACATTTAGTTGAAAGTCTGAAAGGACAGCCTCGTTCTTTAGATCAGTGATTCTCAACAAGGGGGCAATTTTGTTACCCAGGGACATTTAGTCCAGAGACATTTTTGGTTTTAACAACTGTGGGGGAGCTGGAAAGGGGATGTGCTCCTGGCATCTAAATAATCTTATAATGCACAAGAAAGCCCTTACAAACAACAAAGAACTATCCAACCCCAAATGTCAAATAATATTGGGTTGAAAAGCTGTTTCAGATATATCTTCTGAAGAGTAGGAGTAAGAAAAGTTAAAACCAAGTTCTCGGAATAAACTCATTTTCACATTTTGAAACAAAGTCTTAACAGGTAGAAACTTTTGAATACATATATCTAACACTTTCTGAGAAAGTAAACTACATATAAATTCAATTTCTTTTATAAGAAAGTAACTCTATTAAGTACATAATACTACACATCAACAGAATGACCCAATAAGATTGATAGTTACATAAGGTTTTGTCAACAAAGTTCACCTTACTTCTCTTCATGTAACTTTGTAACTTTACAAAACACTGTTAGTCTTCCAGATGATTCTAGAAGCATATAGAGAACTCCACATCTCATAAGTAAAACTGATCACTTCTTGAGTTCAAGCTAGGAATTTTTGAAGGCTTATTTCACATAATAAAAGCTTTGACAGGGTCAGGTTTCTAAATAAAAGGAATATCAGAAAACCAGTTAGGATGCAAGGTACACCTGAAACATACCTATCACACTCTTGGCAAAAGAAGCCCGCTTCAGGGTTGCCAGACCTAGGTCTCCAATCTTGACTGAGCCTGTAGGACCAGTGATAAAGATGTTGTCACACTTAAGATCTCGGTGAATAATAGGTGGAGTTCGAGTATGAAGAAACTGAAGTCCTTTAAGGATCTGACGGCACCAGCTTCTTAGAACTTTGATCTTCATCACCTTAAACCTTTTCAGGTACCTAGAAAAGGCAAAGCACACCAAACAGGTTATAAATGATATGAGTTTACTGCTTTGAAGAATTCCATTAATTCTAGCATATCTGAGATGGGAATATCAAATTTACACTATTAAGATTCAGTAACCTTAAAAGTTAGTGATACTTTTAGCAAGGTTAAAGGGGAAAGGATAACAAGTCGTTGGTAAATGAATTCTAACAACAAAGCACAGAAAGTGAATTCCTTAAAACTGGGTAACTAATAAAATAACTTAGAAGAGATAAAAAATAAACAATAACAATAAAAAAATAAAAGTTAAGGGGTGGAATTTGACTTCTGGTAAATGGAGTAATTCTTACTGGACACAGAACTGTAGTAAAAAATATAAAAACAACTATTTCAAGACTCTTGAGAGCAATCAAAATTAGGCATAAATTGGAAGGGAGTTCACATGAGGGGAAAAAAGAAAGCACTGCTTGAGCTTCCTATTTTCTAAATCTTTTCACAGTTGAGGGAAGGTGCCAGCCTGAACATGCGGATCAGCTCAATTCTAAACAGAAGCCTGTAGTCTTATTAGCTGAGAAATAGGAAGACAGAGTTCAAGATGACCACAGCAGCTAGCACAGGGCTGTCCAAAAGAACTTTCTATAATGATAGTCTGTTCAATATAGTATTCACTAGACAAATATAAATTAAAATTTAAAATTCCATTTTTCAGCTGCACTAGCCACATTTTAAGTGTTCAACAGCCACATGTATCAAGAGGCTACCATTTTAGATAGTACAAATTATAAAATATTTCCATCAGCACAGAGTTCTAGTGGACAGCAGAGATCTAGAAAGTAAAAGAGGGAAATCCCAGGGGCGCCTGGGTGGCTCAGTCGGTTAAGCGTCTGCCTTCAGCTCAGGTCATGATCCCAGGGTTCTGGGATCCAGCCCCGCATCGGGCTCCCTGCTCAGCGGGAAGCCTGCTTCTCCCTCTCTCACTCCCTCTGCTTGTGTTCTCTCTCTCGCTGTGTGTCTCTCTGTCAAATAAATAAATAAAATCTTTAAAAAAAAAAAAAAAAAAGGAGGGAAATCCCAGAAGGGTGGTATAGAAGGGAGCCCCAAATCCTGAATATTCATTCTGCCCAAATCTCTGGTTGACCTCTGAAATACATATTTTGTGAAGCAGATTCCAAGCAGCCCAGCTAATGCTAAAAGAATGGAACAGAGATTTCTGATGCTACCTACTGCTGGAAAGATAAAGTTTGTGGATTGGCTTCAGACATCTGAAAATATTCAGAATTATGAAGATATAAAAAATTACATTTGCCTCTTAGTATCTTTAAAATACACATGCTTAACTAAAGAACAATTTATAACATTGTATTATAGGGTCTATAGAATACATAAATGTAACATATATAAAAATTATAGCACAAAGAACAAGTATCAGGGACAACTGAAACTTTATCTGTAGCAAGGTTCCTTTACATGAAATTGTACAATATCAACCCAAAGTTTATTGTGAAAAGTTAAAGATATAAACACAATCTCAAAAGCAATTGCTTTTTAAAAAAAACAACAAAACAACACAAGAAGGTTTCAACTAAAAAGCTAATACAGGAACTAAAATGAAATTCTACTTCACTTGGATGAGGTAATTAAAAGAAAACTAATGGTGAAAATTGGTTTTATGGTTTAAAAAAATATTGAAACATATTACCTCTGTAGGGTGAGGGAAGGGCTGCCTAGGAGCCATAAGGGCATTTACTAAGATAATAAAAATGTTCTATACCTTAATAGGATTTTGATTACATAAGTGAATATGCCTTTGTCAAAATTCATAGAATGATACCATTATGATTGATTACACTTTTCATCATATTTAAATATTACTGTAAGGAAAAACAAAGTATATAAATATTAGAACTTTAATGAAATGAGCACTTAAGTGTTTACATGTGAAGCATACTGATGTCTACAACTTACATTGGAATAAATAAAATTAATAAAATGATCAAGTATATAAAATATAACTATATATTAACCTTGTATCTTATAATTTCATTAAATTTATTTAGAAACATTGGAATTTTCTATGTGAACAATTACATAACCTGCGAACAAGGGCAGTGGTATTTCTTCCTTTCCAATCTTTACACCTTTTACTAGTTTTCCCTGTGTTTATGCCTTATTGCAATGGGTGGCCCTCTGAAACAATAGTGAATATAAGTGGTTAAAACAAGCATTCTTGCTTTGTTCCTAATCTCAGAGGCAATGGTTAAGTTTGACATATTAGTTATAGGCTGGAGGAAGTTCCCTACTATTCCTAGTTTGGCTAAGAGTTTTTAGCCATGAATAGATAGATATTGAATTGTCAAATACTTTTTGACAGATTTTGAAAATATGGCTTTTTTCCTTTATTCTGTTAATGCTGAATAACATTGATTCACTCAATGTTAAACCAACTTTGTGATCCTGGGATAAACCCTCTCTGGTATTGATGTATTGTGATTGCTGGATCCAATCTGCTATTATTTTGTAAAGGATTTTTGCATCAATATTCATGAAGGACATTGTTCTTTAAAAATTTCTTTTTCCATAATATCTTAGGTTCTGGTATTAGTGTTATGCTGGCTTCATAAAATGAGTTAGACTCTAATTGTTCCACCTCTATTTTTTGAGAAAATTCAACACAGTGGATTTTCCCATTTCTTATTAAGATAAAATATACATAAAACTTACCATTTTAAAGTGATATTAATTCATACTGTTATGAAATCATCACCGCCAACTATCTCCAGAACTCTTTTCATCTTGAAAACTGAAACTTCATACCCATTGAACAATAACTCCCCAAAACCAACCCCCCTTGGGTTCTGGCAACCACCATTCTACTTTCTGTTTCTATGAATCAACTACTCTAGGTACCTCATAGAAAGTGACATCAAGCAGTATTGGTATGTGACTTTTTGTGACTGGCTTATTTCACGTTGCATAATGTCCTCAAGGTTCACTCATATTACAGCCCATGTTAGAATTTCCTTGCCATCCTTAAGGATGAAGACTATTCCACTGTGTGTGTAGACACAAACAGACAGACAGGCACACACACACATACACACATTTTGCTTATCCATTCTTTCCTTGATGGACACTTGGGCTGCTTCTACCTTTTAGCTATTGTAAATAATGCAACTATAAATATGGGTATACAAATATCTCTTGAAGACCCTGCTTCCAATTCTTTTGGGTATGAACCCATAAGTGGAAGTGTTCGGTCATATGGTAATTAAGTTGAGATTAATCGACATATAACATTATATTTGTCTCAGATGTACAACGTAATGATTCAAAATGATCTATATATATTGCAAAACGATCACCACAATAAGTCTAGTTAATATGTATCAATACACAGTTACAGGTTTTTTCTTCTTGTGATGAGAATTTTTAAGATCTACTCTTTGCAACTTTAAAACATGTAATACAGCATTATTAACTGTAGTCACCATGCTGTACATTACATCCCCAGGACTTACTTATTTTATAACTAAAAGTTTGTACCTTTTGACCACTGTCACCCATTACATACACTCCACCCCCGTGCCCCCAACTACAGCAATCACCAATCTGTTCTCTGTATTTATGAGTTCAGTTTTTTCTTGTTTTGGGTATTTTTAAATTTTTTTAGATGTCACATATAAGTGAGATCATACAGTATTTGTCTTTCTCTATCTGACTTATTTAACTTAGCATAATGCCTTCAAAGTCCATCCACATTGTTACAAATGGCAAAATTTCCTTCTTTTTATGGATGAACAATATTAATAACCCATCATACACCACATCTTCTTTATCCATTCATGTTGTAAATAAAGCTGTAATGAACAGGTGGTACATATATTTTTTCAAATTACAGTACTTCTAATTTTAATTTTTTGAGGAACCTCCATATAGTTTCCCACAATGGCTGCACCAATTTACATGTCCACCAACAGCACACAAGGATTCCTTTTTCTTCACATCCTTGCCAACACTTGTTTTCCTTGTCTTTTTGATAATAGCCATTCTGACAGATATGAGGTGGTATCTCATTGTGATTTTGACTTATGTTTCCATAATGACCTGTATTGTTGGCCATTAAATCTTTCTGGAGAAATGTCTATCCAGGTCCTTTGCCCGTTTCTAATAGGGTTTTTTAATGTTGTTGAATTTTGGGAGTTCTCTATATATTCCAGATATTAATCCCTTTTGAGTTATATGATTTGCAAGTATTTTCTCCCATTCTGTGAGTTGCTTTTTTACTCTATTAATAATATCTTTCAATGTACATAAGTTTTTAATTTTTACAAAGTCCAATTTTAAACACACTGGATTTAAAAACCTTTGATATATGGCATACATTTCAGACAATGCTAATAACAAAGTCACTTCTACTTTCTGGTAGAGAGTAGTAAGTTTTCTTTTTATTGATGAAGACAGTGAGCCCAAAGTTATACAACTATTACAAGATAGAGATGGCAAGTGAATTCTTAAGCCTGAACTCCTGCTACTGCCTGACTGGCTACTCAATCTCTAATGCATACATTTAATTAAAAAATAAAATAAATATTTAAAATTATACATATATTTTGAGTCACATTTCATTTTTAGAAACCTATTTCTACAGAAATAAATAAGGACATAGATATATACATGATAACTGTAGCATAGTTTTAAAGAGGAGAATGTGGACAAGAAGAGATCTGATTTGCCCATACAACTATAAATGGGACATTTACAAACCCAGAAAAGCTAAATATGGTGAGAATGAAAAGTGGTGCTAAAGATAGGGATATTAGTTAAGAACCACCATAACCAAACAAGAAAAGTACCATCAATGCAGAAGACCGACTAAATAAATAAATAAATAAAGGGTCTCTCTAATACAGCATCTCTAAGTCCTTCATTATGGCTGACTCATGCCCAATCACCTTGAAGAAAAGCCTAGTAGTTGAAAAGTCTTGCCCTCATAACCATAGCTCCTAATCAGCTTTTCAATGCTGAATTATTTAACATAAACTGACAACCAACTCATGGTTAAATAGGGTTAATTACGGTACTCATCCCACAAAATTGGAGGACTAAATGTTAAGCACAATGGCTGCCAAAAACTAGAGCACAGGAAATTTTAGCTCAAGAAACAGAATATCAATTAAAAATTATTAAAAAGACACTAACAGAAGTTCTGTCACTGAAAAATAAAATAACTAAAATGAAAAATTCACTAAAAAGTTTGAACAGCAGATGGAGCAAGCAGAAGAAGCTGCAAACCTGAAAACACATCAACTGAAATTATGTAGTTTGAACAGCAGAAAAGAAAAAAAAAATAAAGAAAACTCAATAGAGCCTAACAGTCCTGGGGCGCCTGGGTGGCTCAGTTGTTGGGCGTCTGCCTTTGGCTCAGGTCATGATCCCAGGGTCCTGGGATCGAGTCCTGCATTGGGCTCCATGCTCCACAGGAAGCCTGCTTCTCCCTCTCCCACTCCCCCTGCTTCTGTTTCCTCTCTCACTGTGTCTCTCTCTGTCAAATAAATAAATACAATATTTAAAAAAAAAAAAAAAAAAAAAGAGCCTAACAGTCCTGTGGGATACCACCAAGCTGATCAACATATGTGTAATGGGAGCCCCAAATAAGAAGGAACAGAAAGAATATTTGATAAAATAATGGTCACAAACTTTCTAAGTTTGATAAAAGACATGAATCTACATATCTGAGAAGCTCAACAAACTCCAAGAAAGACACATGCAAAGAGATTCACGTTTATATATTACATTCAAACTGTTGAAAACCAAAGACAAGAGAATCTTGAAAGCAAGAGAGAAGCAACTCATCATAATCAAGAGATCCTCAATAAAATTATCAGCCAACTTCTCAGCAGAAACCATAGAAGGCAGAAGGCAGAGGAAAGTGCTGAAAGGTAGGGGGAAAACCTGTCAATCAAGAATTTTACATCTAGCAAAAAATATCCTTCAAAAATGAAGCCAGAATTAAGACATGGTCAGATAAACAAAAGCTGAGGGAGTGTTGTCAGTACACCTGCCCTACAGGAAATGCTAAAGCAAGTCCTTCAGGCTAAAATGAAAGGACAATGGACAAAAATTTGAAGCCATAGGAAAAAATAAAATCTCTGGTAAAGATAACTACTTGGCTAAATATAAAAACCAGTATTAATGTATTTTTGGCTTGTAACTTCTCTGTTCATTTCCTACATGATTTAAAATGCAAACACATAAATCAATAATTATAAATCTGTATTAATGGGAGCACAACGCATAAAGATGCAATTTGCATCTTTGCAAAATCTACAAAAACACAAAACAGGTGCAAAGCTGTATAAGAGAAAAGATTTTGAAGCTACTGAAGCTAAGTTGGTAACATTTCAAACTAGACTGTTAGAAATTTATGGTGTTAATTGTAATCCCTAAGGTAGCCACTAAGAAAATATCTACGCAATATATACAAGGGAAACAAGAAGGGTATTAAAATGGTACACTACAAAGAAAAATTTTTTTAAAAAGCAGTAATGAAGACAAGGAACAAAAAAGATGTCAAATATACAAAAAACAAATAGCAAAAAGTGCTTCCTTATCACCAATTACTTCAAGTATAAATGGATTAAATTTTCTAATCAAAGACAGAGATGGCTGAATGGAGATATCTAAGATCCAACTACATGCTGTCTACAAGAGACTCACTTTAGATTCAAAGACCCACACACAATGAAAGGACAGAAAAAGATATTCCATGCAAACAGTAACCAAAAGAGAATGAGGTGGCTATATTAATATCAGACAAAATAGACTAAATCAAAAACTGATACAAACACGATCATGCTGAGCTAGTGCCCGCGCCTGGAATTGGGCTGCAACCTCAGCCACGCCTGCCACCTGCCACCGCCTCTGGACCATGGACCCCTGCAAAGTGAGCGAGTTTTGGGCCTTCGAGAAAATGTGGAAGCAAAATCCGAGTATTCTGCACACTGAGCAAATGCGCTTCCTGCAGGAGTGCGTGGAGAACATGGACGGTAAAATACCACCTGCCACTCATAAAACTAAATCAGAAGACAATATCAAGGAAGAAAAAACAGATAGTAAGAAGGTGGAGGAAAACATAAAGCCAGACAAACCATCAAGTGGGGAAAGTGATCTAGAAAATGACAATGAAGGTGTGACTGAACCAGATACTGATGCCCCTCAAGAAATGGGAGATGAAAATGTAGAGATAACCGAGGAAATGATGGATCAGGCAAATGATAAAAAAGTGGCTGTCACTGATGCCCTAAATGATGGTGAACTACAGAAAGCCACTGACTTGTTCACAGATGCCATCAAACTGAATCCTCGCTTGGCCATTCTGTATGCCAAGAGAGCCAGTGTCTTCATCAAATTACAGAAGCCAAATGCTGCCATTTGAGACTGTGACAGAGCTATTGAAATAAATCCTGATTCAGCTCAGCCTTGTAAGTGGCGAGGGAAAGCACACAGACTTCTGGGCCGTTGGGAAGAAGCAGCACACGATCTTGCCCTTGCTTGTAAACTGGATTACGATGAAGATGCTAGTGCAATGCTGAAAGGAGTTCAACTGAGGGCCCAGAAAATTGCTTAACATCAGAGAAAGTATGAGCAAAAACGAGAAGAGCAAGAGATCAAAGAAAGAATAGAAAGGGTTAAGAAGGCTCGGGAAGAACATGAGAGAGCCCAGAGGGAGGAAAAAGCCAGAAGACAATCAGGAGCTCAGTATGGTTCTTTCCCAGGTGACTTTCCTGGGGGAATGCCTGGTAATTTTCCTGGAGGAATGCCTGAAATGGCAGGGGGGATGCCTGGAATGGCAGGAATACCTGGGCTCAATGAAATTCTTAGTGATCCAGAGGTTCCTGTAGCCATGCAGGATCCAGAAGTTATGGTGGCCTTCCAGAATGTAGCCCAGAACCCAGCGAATATGTCAAAATATCAGAGCAACCCAAAGGTTATGAATCTCATCAGTAAATTGTCAGCCAAACTTGGAGGTCAAGCATAATGCCCTTCTGACAAATAAAGCCCTTGCTGAAGGAAAAGCAACTTCGATCACCTAATGGATGTCACAATAATACAAACCAGTGTACCTCTGACCTTCTCATGAAGAAAGCTGGGGTGCTGTGAAGAGAACCCCCACCTCTCTGCCCCACGTGCAACTAAAATATTTCTACAGTGGTTTGCCATTAGGGTATTCATTCAGATAATGCCTTCCTACTAGGAATTACAAACTTTAAACACTTTTTAAACCTTTAAATAAAAATATTTAAAAACATATTAAAAGGGTGTGTTAGTCCCTACATTTTTCTTTACTAATCATTTCAGTTTTTTTCCTTTGGATTAACTGGGCAAGGAAGATACTTCAGTGTGGAAGATTTATTGCTCCAGCTGAGTGAAATAAAGGTTTATTAGTGGGAGGCAAATATAACATTTAAATAGATGAATTCTGAGTTGGAGATATGGTTTCTGAGGCATTTTGACTTGTCTTTTTAAATGCTTTATTTCTTAAACACAATTTATTTGGATAAAACCACTGGGACCACCAGTACTGCAGTAGGACCTGGGTAGGGACCGGAAGTGCTTGGCAGGGCAGCAGCAACCTTATTCCTTTTATAGAGTGTGCACCCTTGTGCAGATGCATTTAAATCTTACACTGTGGTGAAGGGATGATTTTTATAATGCTGCAGTAGAATTGGATTACTTAGCTGTGTTCTTATCTGATATAGAAAATAGATGTTTTGCATTATTTCAAGATAAGGGAAAAAAACTGACACAAGAGATAAAGAATATGTATTGATAAAAGGGTCAATTTATCAAGATTATAACAATTATAAACGTAATACACATCAGAGTTCCTAAATACATGAAGCAAATATTGACAGAATTGAGAGGAGGAGTACACAGTTCTACAGTAAAAGTTGGAGAATTAATAGCCCACTTTCAAAAATGGATAGACCATTTAGACAGAAGATCATTAAGGCAGTAGAGGATTTGAACAATACTATAAACCACCTAAACATAAGAGAAATATATGGAACATGACACCCAACAACAGATGAATACATATTCTTAAGAACACATGGAACATTCCCTCAAGAAACCTCCCAACAAAGAAAAGTCCAGGACTACATGGTTTCACTGTTGAGTTCTACCAAATATTTAAAGGAAAACCACTAATCCTTCTCAAACTCTTCCAAAAAGTAAAAAAGGAGGAAACACTTCCAAAAAGTAGAAAAATAGAAAATGAGTTCATAAGTCACTCATTTGCCCTGTCAGCAAAGACACCACAAGAAAACTACATACCAATATCTCTTATGAATACAGATGCAAAAATCATCAAGAAAACATTAGCCAACTGAATCCAACAGCATGGTAAAAGGATTATACACCAAGTACAAATTATCCATAAAATGGAAATATCCCTCAACATTACAAATCAGTCAACATAATACACATTAGTAGAACAAAGGTTAAAAAAAAACAAAAAAAAACCTCATGATCATCTCGATACAGAAAAAGCAGTAGATAAATTCCAATACCTTTCCATGATAAAAATACTCAAACTACGAATAGCAGAGAATATATGATAAAGAACATTATGAAAAAACCAAACTTTACATCATACTCAATAATGAAACACTGAAAGCTTTCTCACTAAGATTAGAAGTAAGACAAGGATAACCAGTGTTATTCAACATTGTACTAGAAATTCTAGCCAGAGCAACTAAGCAAGAAAAAGAAATAAAAGTATACAAATTGGAAAGGAAGTAAAACTGTATTTGTAGATGCCAAGATCCTATATAAAGAAAATACCAAAGAACACACACACACACTCTCACAACTAGAGTTAATAAAACAATTCATCAAAGTTGCAAGATTGCAAGATCAACATACACAAACTAGTTGTGTTCCATACACCAACAATTAACAACCTGAAAAGGAAATTAAGAAAACAATTCCATTTTGCAAAAGCATCCCAAAGAATAAAATACAGTGGAATAAATTTAACCAAGGAGGTAAAAGGCCTATACGTTAGAAACTAGAAAACACTGTTGAAAAATTAAATAAAATGTAAAAACATCTTGTCACATGGATTGGAAAACTTAATATAGTTAGTTAGATGGCAGTACTACCCAAAGTGACCTACAGAGTCAATGCATCTATAAATACATTTGATTCTATCTACAGATACTATCAAAATTCTATCAGCCTTCTTACAGAAATGGAAAACTAATTCTCAAATTCACATGGAATTGCAGGGACCTCAAATAGCCAAAACAATATATTTTTTAAAAAATTTTATTTATTCATTTGACAGAGAGAGAGAAAGCACAAGCAGGGGAGTAGCAGAGGGAGAGGGAGAAGCAGGCTCTCGGCGAGCAGGGAGCCCGACACAGGACTCGATCCCAGGACCCTGGGATCATGACCTGAGCTGAAGGCAGACCCTTAACTGACTGAGCCACCCAGGCACCCCTAGCCAAAACAATATTGAAAAAGAAGAACAAAATTGGAGAACACACACTTCCCAATTTGAAAACATATTACAAAGCTACAGTAATCAAAACAGCGTGGTACTGGCTAGGGACAGATATACAGACTAACAGCATAGTATCAAGAGTCCAGAAATAAACCCATACATCTATGGTTAAATGATTTTTGACAAGGGTACCAAGACCATTCAATAGGGATAGAACAGTCCCTTCAACAAACAATGCTGGGTAACTGGACATCCCTATGCAATAGAATGAAGTTGGGTCCCATACCTCACACATACATAAAAGTTTACTCAAACTGAAACAAATGTAAATATAAGAGACAAACCTGTAGAAGTTTTAGAAGAAAACTTAGGGGTAAATCTGTGCAATCTTGGTTTTGGCAATAGATTCTTAGATACAACACCAAAAGTACTAGCAACAAGAAAAAACAAGTAAATTGGACTTCATCAACATTAAAAACTTTATACATCACAGGACATTATCAAGGAAGTAAAAAGACAACCTACAGAATGGGAGACAGTATTTGCAAATCATGTATCTGAGAAAGGCTTACAGAATATATAAAGAACTCTTACAACTCAACAATAATAAAAAAAATTAAAAATGGGCAAAGAACTTGAACAGAGATTTGTCCAAAAGACATGATGGAACAGACATTTCCCCAAAGATAGATAAATGACCGACATGCACATGACAAGATGCTCAACATCATTAGACACTAGGAAAATGCAAATCAAAACCCACAATGAGATACTATGTCACACTTGGTAGGATGGCTATGAAAATAATAAACAAGTGTTGGCAAGGATGTGGAGAAACTGAAACTCATAGATTGTTGGTAGGAATGTAAAATGGTTCAGTCACTGTGGAAAACCGTTTGGTGGTTCCTCAAAGGGTTAAACATAGAATTACCATGACTTAGCAATTCCACTTGTAGGCATACATCCAAAAGAAATAAAAATATATACTCAAAATCTTATACACAAATATTTACAGCAGGACTACTAAGGATAGCCAAAAGTTGGAAACAAATCAAATGTCTATAAACAAAGGAATGGTTGTGGTATATCCATGAAACAAAATATTATGTGGTTATAAAAAGGAATGAAGTACTAATATGTGCAACATCATGAACCTTGAAAACATTATGCTAAGTGAAAGTCAAACACAAAAGGCCCCATTATTTTATGACTCCAATTATATGAAATATCTTGATCAGATAAAACCAGAGACAAAAACCAGTTAGTGGTTGCCAAGGGCTGGGATAAGGGGGAAATGGGGAGTTGTTTAATGCGTTTCAGTTTGTAGGACTGAAGAGTGCTGAAAAATGGTTGCACAACAATGTCAATATACTTAATATTACTGAGCTACACACTTAAAAATGACTAAGATGGCAAATTTTATGCTATATGTTTTTCTTTTTAAGATTCTATTTGAGAGAGAGACAGCACAAGTTGGGGGAGGGGCGGAGGGGCGGAGGGAGAGGGAGAAAGAAGCAGACTCCCCGCTGAGCAGGAAGCCTGACAGGGATCCCAGGACCCTGAGATCATGACCTGAGCCGAAGGCAGACACTTAACTGGCTGAGCCACCCAGATGCCCTGCTGTTTTTTATCACAGAAAAAATTCCTATCCATAAATCCTAGAGGTCAGTACAATTCCTCATCTTGCACATGGAGAACTGAGGCCCAGATATGGGGAGCTATTTGCCCCAAATCACAGTTGGGCAGAAGCAGAGCTAGGAGTAGAACTCATCACTCCTACTCTGTCTAGTGCTCTATTTTTTTTTTTTAAAGATTTTATTTATTTTTGATAGAGAGAGAGTGTACAAGCAGGGGAAGCAGCGGGCAGAGGGAGAGGGAGAAGCAGGCTCCGTGCTGAGCAGGGAGCCCGATGTGGGACTCGATCCCAGGACCCTGGGATCATGACCTGAGCTGAAGACAGACGCTTAACCATCTGAGCCACCCAGGTGTCCTAGTGCTCTTTCTATTAACCCTCTTGTTCCCTTAGCTCTGAGGCCAACAGAAATGATGGGAAATGATTTAAGCTTAGAAAGAAAAATGCCAAGAACTTAGATGGTGGGCAATTAAAGAGTAAATACACTGCATGGGAAGGAAAATGGAGAATAACTACTTAATGAGTACAGTGTTCCTTTGAGGTGATGAAAATGTTTAAGAACTTGAGAGATCACATAGTGATCATACAACATTGTATAGGTACAAAATGCCACTGAATCGTACACTTTAAAAATGTTAGTTTTAGGGCGCCTGGGTAGCTCAGAAGTTAGGCGTCTGCCTTTGGCTCAGGTCATGATCCCAGGGTCCTGGGATCAAGTCCCATATCGGGCTCCCTGCTCGGCAGGAAGCCTGCTTCTCCCTCTCCCACTCCCCCTGCTTGTGTTCTGCTCTCGCTCTCTCTCTGTTAAATAAATAAATAAAATCTTCAAAAAAATAAAAATAAATAAAAATGTTAATTATATGTTCTGTGAATTTCATCTCAATTAAAAAAAATCTAGCTTTATATTTCCTGAATCAAATTTTCTAACCCATATTATTTTTCAGGTATGGGTGTTTATTTGTTTCAATTTAAGTATTAATAAATATGTGGAACAAAGGTAGAAACTTAAAAAGTCCAAAAAGCATGTATGTTGGAACCAATTCCCATCCCTTTCGCTCCATTTGCCTCTCTAAATGCTACCAATATTCCTAATTATTCTGTGTTCTTCCAGGTATGAATATGGATTTGGTTCTTCGTTTGTTACAGTCAACTTTATTAAGTACTGTGAAGAAAAACAACTTAACGTCCTGCTACTCATTTGAACTGCTAACAAAGTATTAACAAGAAGCAGCTTATAGGACTTGCTTTAATGGCTGTATAAAAGTCATATATAACTATACGAGAATATGGATTTGTTTTAAATCTATTTGCTGGGGCGGGGGGTGCCTGGGTGGCTTAGTTGGTTAAGCGTCGGCTCAGGTCATGATCCTGGAGTCCTGGGATCCAGCGCATTGGGCTCGCTCCTCAGCAGGGAGCCTGCTTCTCTCTCTGCCTGCCACTCCCCCTGCTTGTGCTCTCTGTCAAATAAATTTTAAAAATCTTTTTTTTAAAATAAATCTATTTGCTTAGAACTATATACACATCAAGTCTTTCTCTTGATTCTTTCCTCCTAGAATGATAATTAAATCTAATGTCTTCTCACTCCATGTCTTGTGTTCTTTTTGCTTTCTGATCTTCATATTTATTCTTTTCAGTTCAATTTAGTCTGCTGTTTAACCTAATCAATGAAGTTTTAATTTTAAGTATTTATTCTTATTTCTAAAAGTTCTTTGGATCTTTTCTAATTACACCTGAGCTTTTTTTTTTTTTTTTTTAGTAATCCCTACACCCAACATGGGGCTAGAACTCATGATCCCGAGGATCAAGAGTTGTGTGCTCCACCAATTAAGGGACAATTCCACAGAGGCTTAGCCTACTATGTTACCCAAAGTCCCTCAATAAACTTTTTAAAACAAATAAACTGTCATAGGGTACTCTTGTAGGGTATGCCTGACAGATTATTGACAGCCCACTAAAGTATCCAAACTGGTGAAAAGAATCTCAAGATACAGATATACACAACTACTACCGCACAATTTTCCTTAATTCATTCAAATACTTACTAAATTTCAGGCATAGTGCTAGAGATCACAATCTAATGGAAGAAACAGACATATAGCAATCAGCTTGGATGACTAGGATAAAGGTGTTGCCATAAATATTGGAGAAGCTAGGTGGGGAAACTAGAATTTGCAGGAGGGAAATAATCCATTGGCTTTTCAATGTGTTAATCTTGAGCATCCAAGAGCACATGCAAGTCATTACATCCAGGAGATACAAAACTGTTTCAAAGATTTGGGATGAATTAGCTCAGTAGTATTAATTAAAGAAAGTAGTAAGGAATGAATACATACTAAAGAGACAATTTTTAAAAGTCCAATTCCTCCACAATAGAAAATTTAAACCATATAATTTATACTACATTTGACCCTTGAACAACACAGGTTTGAACTGTCTGGGTTTACTTACATGCAGACTTTTTACAGTCTAGTACTGCAAATGTATTTTCTCATAATTTTATTTCTCTAGCTTACTTTATTATAATACAGTATATAATACATATAATATACAAATACATGTTAATCAACCATTTATGTTATCAGTAAGGCTTCCAGTCAACAGTAGGCTACTAAGTAAGTTTGAGGGATTCTAAAGTTATACTTGGATTTTCAACTAGATGGAGGGTCAATTGCCCCTAACCCCCACGTTGTTCAAGGGTCGACTGTAGCTTCCCCTCTGAGTACAGGTAATCTGAGAGACCTGGGATTTCAAAGGCAAACTCCCATTCTTACTTTAAAACTCTTTTAGGGAGGGCGCCTGGGTGGCTCAGTTGGTTAAGCGACTGCCTTCGGCTCAGGTCATGATCCTGGAATCCCTGGATCGAGTCCCGCATCGGGCTCCCTGCTCAGCAGGGAGTCTGCTTCTCCCTCTCCCGCTCCCCCCTCTTGTGCTCTCTCTCTCAAATAAATAAATAAAATCTTTAAAAAAAAAAAAAAAAAAAACTCTTTTAGGGAAAGGGAATTCCTTGTTGGGAATTGTTCAAATGGAGAACAAGAAATTTCTGCATTTGACCTGTTCTCCTGAAAGAAACGACGAGTCTAGCTATTTCGGCTTTAATTTCTGATACTATGGCAAATGGATTTATCTAGTAATAACGGTCACAGTACAATTTCAATGTGACATAAGTTGCATAGATGCGGCAAAAACTATCCAATACACAGTGATAAAGTAAATGGAGAAAGCTTCTCAAATAAGCTTCAACCTCATTTTAACCACTAGAGGGCTACATTGTCATATGAGTTCGTGATCCCTTAGCCACTCAATTTTAGAACTGCAAAGCAACATGATTTAAAAGAACTAGGTTTATTCTGTATTAACTTATTTTAATATTACCATTAAATAATTATCAAATCACTTTATGCACCAGAGGACTTAGTGGGCAGGAAAATGTGCTACCAAGAATTGGAGGGATTGTTCCCTTCTTGGTATGCTGGGCAACAAAAGCAGGACTGATAAAATATGACATGAGACAATTCAAGTTCTTTCAAACTTCTTGGTCAACTTTTATAACATCGATAGACTTACGTTTTAAGGGTTCCAGATGTCATAAGTTCAGTCACCAAAACAATGCACTTCTTTCCTTTTACTGTGGACTCCCAGGAATCATAGAATCGAACAATATTGGGATGCTGAAGGCCCTTTAACATTTCAGCCTCTTCTTTAAATCTCTGCCTCTCAGACTTTGTTAATTTTCGATCCTAAAATCAAAACCAAAACAGAATGTGGTTTAAAATAACAGAACACCAAGTCACACAAATTTAAATGCTGTTAAGAATACACTTATCTTGATGTACCCTGAGAAATGTACAGAACTGTTGAATCATACTGCATACCTGAAACTAATATAGCACTATCTGCTAATTATACTTAAATAAAATAGTTCAAATAGAAAAAAACTCCACAATAATAAATTCAAATGCCAAACGTATACTAAATTATAATGATCAATAAACCAGGAATGCTGTAACATTAAAGTTACTAATAATTTCTTCAGCCTTTCATGAGTGTGAGAACAATCTAAAGTATATTTAAGAAAACTGGATTATAATGTCATGCTTGAGATTATTTCAATGTCTTTATGTTAACATGTGCCTCAGATACAGTATCATTTTGTGGGTACAGTTAACTTACCACTTCTAAAATATATCATTTATTGCTATGCAATATATGCAATTTAACAACATGGAACAAGTATGAGATTTTGGAGGCAAAAAGATCTAAATATAAATTCTAGTTCTGTCTTTGCTTTGATTAGAATTTTCTTTATGAATATATTAAATAATCTACTAGGTATGCTTTCATCATGTTTAAAGCACCTGGCAATTCTTAGGTTAATTCACTTCTCTGAGATGAACTGGGGGAAAGCACTTAATTTGCTGATCTTCCCTTGACAAGGTCCCATATACACAAACTCCAAATTATTCTGTATATTAAAATTGAAACTATCTCTGTCTTATTAATATTCTGTCAAATCACGCAATACATATTTTAACAAAAGATTCCAGGCATACAATGTGTCCATCACACAGTTAAATAAACATTATAGACATAATTAAAAGCCCCCTATGTAACAAGATTGTCCTTCCCATCACTACTCCTTACCCTTGAGTAACTACTAGACTGAATTTGGACATACCACTGCCATATAGGTTTTTACACTTTGGTTAAAATGTTAAAATTTCATAAAATGATGTTATAGAGTATGTTTTCTTTGAAAGCTTCTTTTTTTCACTCGGAAAGCTTGTTTTTTTCACTCGGTACTGTTTGAGATCACCTGTGATGATATATAAGGAGACACTACAAGGTATCCACCATATTATTGTAACTTGATTTTATTCATCGTCACTGTTACACAGTTACCTGCTACCTAAATATATCACAATTTATATCATCTCCTATTGATTAATCTTTAGGCTATTCCCCATTTTTTGCTACTACAATACTGTAGTGGTGTTACACTATTAATCTCCTTGGATATACATTTAAATGTGTCTCTAGGACACAGGTTCTTATTACAAAGCTACAGTAATCAAAACAGTGTGGTACTGGCACGAGGATAAGATATGTAGATCAAAGGAATAGCATTGGAAGTCTAGAAATAAGCCCATACATCAATTATGAATATATATGCCTGAGAGTATTCAGTAATCCTTGTGATTTTTGTCACCAACAGCCCTAGATATTTTGATATCACATAACAGTGGTTATAGATTGTCTCAAAATATCATTTACATTAATCATTACTTTGAAATTGACAGTTATTAGATCTTTCAGTTGATCTGATTAGTATACACTAACAATGCATACTATATCATAAATTTAAAAATTTTTATAACTATTTTAGTATAATTAGTTTCCATTATAATCCTATGTATTTTACTGTATAGACTTAAAACACTACTCTAGCCTTCAAAAGAGATATGAGGCATAAAAAAATACTAGAAACATCTATTAGGATCATGTTGAGAATTACTGAATCATAAGAAAAAGGCACCTTCAATTTTTCTTTTTTTTTTTAAGATTTTATTTATTTGACAGAGAGAGAGCACAAGCAGGAGGAATGGGAGAGGGAGAAGCAGGCTCCCCGCTGAGCAGGGAGCCCAATGCGGGGCTCAATCCCAGGACCCTGAGATCATGACCTGAGCTGAAGGCAGACGCTTGACCGATTGAGCCACCCAGGCGCCCCACACGTTCAATTTTCATAGCTATCAACAAACTGCTTTTCAAGGGGACTATACCAATGTACTCTCTTAATAGCATTGTATGAAGGTTTCCATTGCTACATAGGGTCACCAGTAATTGGTATTATCAGACATTAACTTTTTATCAATGTGATGGGTGTAAACTCATATCCTGTTGTTTAATTTACATTTTTAGAGGCAAGAATGAAAAAAAGTTTTTGTTTTCTTTGCAGGCTACTTGAGATTCTTCTTCAGTGAGATGCCTAATCCTATCATTTGTTGTTTTCCTTTTTTGTAGAAGTTCTCAATATATTCTGGATACAAATCCTTTATTAATTTTATGTTACAAATGTTTTCTCAATTTGTGGTTTGTGTCTCCACCTTGCTTATGATGTCTTTTGATTTTGATATTTTTATTTCACTGTAGTTCAATTAATCTTTTACTTTATGGTAGGTGGGCTTTATCTATTCAGTAATTCTTCCAGACACTGAGGCCATACCTTTTCTTTTCCTTTTTAAAATATAAACGTTTTGTTTGCCATACTTGGGAATTTATCCGTTGAGGAATTTATTTGGTTGGATAAAAGAAGGATTGGCTGTTTTTTTCTATATCAACCAATAACCTAATACCATTTGATGAACAATCCATCCTTCCCATATAAGTGTAATTCTATTTCTGGATTCTATATTCTATTCCAATGGTCTGTCTATTCTGCACTAATACCACATTTTCTTAATTGTTATAGTTTTAAAATAATTCATTCTTGGCAGAACCACTTCCTGTAACACCTTCCTCAACTTTATTTTCTAAATTATCTTGGTTATTTGTTTTTCCAATAAGAAGACTTTTATTTTTATAATGTAGAAATTACAGCATAAGCCAACTAAAACTATCAGAATATTATCAAGAATTTTAATTAAAGGCATATAATTTGTAATGATATGGAGACTGTATCATCTGTTCAACTTTTTCCTAAGCTGTATATATTAATTTTTAAAAATTTATTGTAAATTTACATACCACTAAAAAACACTATTCTCATCATCCCTCCCCATCTTATACATTATTTCCCTAATACTTTAGCTCCCTCTTATCCTATTGCTCCTTAAGATAACATTATAATTGTTATTTAACAGTATATGCTTACTTATATATACCCACATATCTTTTTGTTCACCTTTCCATTTTGCTCCTTATTCTCTTTATCTGGGTTCATTTTTCTTCTTCTGTGAAATATATTTTTCAAAATTCTTTCAGTAAACGTTCCATTAGTGGTATAATCCTAGGTTGTTTGAAATATTTACTTCATCATCACTCTTGAATGATAGTTTAGATGGATGTAGAATTCCAGGCTGGCTTATTTTTCTTCCAGCATTTTCAAGATACCATTTTGTGGTGTTCTGGTGTCTACTGCAGCTGTCAGTATAAATGTTCTCCTTTGTAAATTTATCTGTATTTTCTCTCTAGTTGTTCCAAAGACTTTTTTTTTTAAATTGTGTTCTGCACTTTCAGTACCATGCACCTAGTTTTATGTATATATAATGGGGCTGACTGTGTTTCTAAGCCAAAAGTTTCAAGTATTTGTCTTCAAGTCAGAGAATTCTCAATTATTATCTCTTTGAAAATTGCCTCCTCCTATTTCCCTTTCTCTTCTTTATAAGATTTATGTGTTATGCGTGAGGGTGTGTGTATGTGTGTGTGTACACGTGCACAACCTTACTCTATCCTTCCTATCTTAACTTCTCTCTCATTTTCCATTTCTTATACCTTCTGGGCAATGTTCTCAGATCTACCTTCTTGTTCACTAAGTCTCTCTTGAGTCATTATATCTAAACTGCTTATTACCTCTTTTAAAAATTTTTTTAATTAATTAAACTTTAAAGTCCAAAGGACGGGACACCTGGGTGGCTCAGTTGTTAAGCGTCTGCCTTCGGCTCAGGTCATGATTGGGATCTAGCCCTGTATCGGGCTCCCTGCTCAGCGGGAAGCCTGCTTCTCCCTCTCCCACTCCCCGCTGCTTGTGTTCCCTCTCTCGCTGTGTCTCTCTCTCTCTGTCAAACAAACAAACGAACAAACAAATAAATAGTCCAAAGGAGGAAGGGATGCAAAAGACATGTGGCCAGGTCTCAGTCCCTGCTCCAGAAATAAGAGATGAATGAACACAAACCAGATGAACACTTCCAACTGACCATACAAGTCTTGGAGGACTAGGTATATAGGTAAGAGGGGCAAATATTTGGACATCCACAAAGAAAATAAAACAAAATTGTCAGTCTGTCACCAAAAGTACCCACCAAAGGGTTTGATAAAAGGAACTCAGTCACCACTCCAGTCCCTACTCTCCTCACTAATATCATAAAGCGAGGAGGGAAAAAAGGAACAAAAAGGCTCGGCACTTAACTGCTTCAGTGGGGAAGGAATTCTGCTGCCATTTCACCAGGCCCAATGCCTGGGGAAAGGATATGTCCCTCCCCATTCAGTGGCAACCCTAACACATGGGTTTTGAATGAGACATGATAACTGTCAGCTCAATTTGCAAAGAACCCCTCCAACCTCCCCCCATTCCCTGCTTCATGAACATATAAGTTTTCCTAGCACCTTCCTTGGAATTTCCTCTATTCCGGAGTCCTGCTCCATCTCCAAATTATCACTGCAAGCTTGGCTCCTCTCAAAGTTCCATAAAAGCCCCTTTTCACAGCCCTTAATCACTTCTATTCCCACTCTCAACTAGGGGCTACAATCATCCATAAGTCATATACCCTGTCCACTGAGACTCAGATCTATGGCAGCAGAGCTATTTTGTCCTGGGTTATCCTCCTAAAATGTTCCTGTTCTGGAGAGAAGAGACAGTGAAAAGATAAAGTCAAAATATCTAAAGGCAGATAACTGAGGAAAGTAGCACTTGTCATTTAGTTTTTGATCGCAATGCATTTTCATTTCTTGAATCTCTTTTCAGGTCTTTATTAAATCAGTCATTCACTACCCCCCTCCAACACTAACTTGATGTTTTTAGTCCTTTAAGTTTTTAAAAATAACTTACCTTAAAGGCTCAATTCAATCTTTTATCTGAGTTACTGGGGCTTTAATTTTACCTACTGTTTTGATTCACTTGTGGTGGGTTTGTTTCTTCATGTGATTTACAATATTGAATAAAATGATTATCTTAAACTGTGGTTTGTCTGTTGGAATATCCTCAGTTACAGGGGTATCCCTGTAGACGGTTTGGAGTTTGCTTAGGTCTAGTGCCCTAGGGATATTACTAGCCTTGGCCGTTAACTCCATGCAATCAGTTCAAAATCAATATCACCTGTGTGAATACAGGTCCTTGTTTATAAATTTCAAGGGTAAACTTTTCTTTCACCTGACCTGAAGAAGCTTGTCTTTTCCTGTCTTAGAAAGGGAATTTGGGGCACCTGAGTGGCACACATGGTTGAGCATTTGCCTTCGGCTCAGGTCATGATCTCCAGGTTCTGGGATCGAGCCACATCTCCCTCTGCCTCTCCTCCTGTTTGTGCCCTCTCTCTCTCTCTCTCTCAAATAAATAAATAAAATCTTAAAAAAAAAAAAAAAAAAAGAAAGGGAATTTTCCTCTAGTCTGTATTTTCATTAAAGGTGTAGCTCTCTTCAAGGAACAACTTCATTGCATCTCAATTCCAGTACCTGCTTGGGCTTAAGACTTCATCTATCATTAGATAGACGGTAAAACCATGCCTCTTAGTTATTAACAAGATTGGCAACTGTCCCAGAAAAGTCCTCCTGTCAGTTCACACTTCTCCCACTCTGGTTTTTTGTTTCTTCTTAGTTTTTAGACCTTCGAGATTATCCTTAAATTCCCACAAGCTTAGGGTAGGTTTTTATTGTTCTTTTAATAAAAATTTTCCACAAAATATCTGGTGTTTTACAGTGGGAAGAGTTTTCAGCTTGTTTGGTTTTCAATTTATTGACCTATGATAGGGTTCCCCAATACACATTTTTTTTTACAGATTTATTTATTTATTCTAGGGGGGGGCGGAGAGAGAGTCTTAAGCAGACTCCACCCTGAGCATGGAGCCTGACAGGGGTCAGGACCTTGAGATCACAATCTGAGGAGAAACCAAGAGTCAGAAGCTTAACTGACTGCACTGCCCAGGCGCCCCTCCCAATATACTTTTAAAAAAAATCTTATTTACCATACATTCATTCCTAAATGTTCCTCATTTAAGGAAAATTTATATAGAAAACAGAAGAAAAATCTAGATCACTTGTTGACTCCCTTATACATTACTAAACCTTACTATAGTTGAATTAAGAAAACTTATTTTAAAGAAATTGTGAAGCTAATCCAGCTCAAAACAATTAGAAGACAGTAATCACATAAGCCAAATGAATTATGATGTTCTACCTACAATTAATAGACGTTTATTTTTTATATTTTAATATATAGTCTGCCTTTCTTGATTTTCTTGATAAGTATTTTTTTTAAAGATTTATTTAAAGAGAGCAAACAGGGTGCTGGGGGGTACAGGGGGAGAGAAACTCCAAGCAGACTCCATGCTGAGCGCAGGAGTCCCCTGGGGGCTCGATCTCACAACCATCAGATCATGACCAGAGCTGAAACCAAGAGTCGAGGCTCAACTGACTGCACCACCCAGGAGCCCCCTTGATGAGTATTCTTATCTTCTGTAGCATGCAATATCCATTTTAGTTTTTAGCAATTATTGTACATCTTCATAACTGTTTGCTTAATTTTATTTTTTATTTTTATTTATTTATTTTTGAAGATTTTATTTATTCATTTGAGACACACACACACAGAGAGAGAGAGCATGAGCAGGGAGAGAGGCAGAGGGAGAGGGAGAAGCAGACTCCTTGCTGAGCCAGGAGCCCGATGTGGGGCTCGATCCCAGGACCCTGGGATCATGACCTGAGCCGAAGGCAGACACTTAACCATCTGAGCCACCCAGGTGCCCCTGTTTGCTTAATTTTAATAAATATTTGGGTACCCTGTCTCAGACAACAGGATATAATGAACATCAGAGACAAAGTTCCTGCTATCCTAGACTTTACAGTGTAAGAGGCAGAGGCATGAATTTTATTAAGTATGATGAAGAGGAAAAAACTGGGTACTCTGAGAGCATATCACAAAAGACCCAATTCTGCGTACATGATTGTGTACAAGCTAGAGTTAACCATGTAAGAAAAGAAGAACCCATATCAGCAGGATACTCTAAGGATTAAATGAGATCATGGGCATGAAAGTACCCACGGTTCTGGTCACATAATACTTGAAATGCTTAAGACCACAAGAATCTGTAAAAAGTGCTAAAGGTAAACTTGGAAATGTAGGATATAGAACAGGGTTGAGGAGATTCAAACTTTAATAAGAGTGAGCTTTGAAACTTGAACTTATTTTATTTAAATTTTATTCACCCATAGCTTAGAACTGCTGGGAAATATATCACTTACAGTAGACCACTGTAGCTGAAACTCGGAATAAGGATAAGGGAGAATACTGTTCAAGAGTAATAGCTTAAATATAAATTATATAGGGGCGCCTGGGTGGCTCAGTCGGTTAAGCGTCTGCCTTCGGCTCAGGTCATGATCCCGGGGTCCTGGGATCGAGCCCCGCATCAGGCTCCTTGCTCTGCGGGAAGCCTGCTTCTCCTTCTCCCTCTCCCTCTGCTGCTCCCCCTGCTTGTGTTCCCTCTCTCTCTCTGTCAAATAAATAAATAAAATCTTTAAAAAAAAAAAAAATATATATAAATTATATAAATATAATCACTGTTGTACAAATAGGAAGTTAATTTTAAGTCTGAATAATTCTCTGTATAGGGCTTTCACAAAATCTTTAGACAGTTTAAAAGAAAAAAACCTTTATGTCTGAACCTTCAATTGTGAAGTGTTTTCTCTCAACTGAAAATTTTAAACAGAAATTGTTACTAGATATGAAATATGACACTAACACAAATCATTCTATGTTGTTACTTAAAATTTAATTGTTTTTAAAATCTAAAGACTGAGGCGCCTGAGTGGCTCAGTCAGTTAAGTGTCTGCCTTCGACTCAGGTCATGATCCCAGGGTCCTGGGATCGAGTTCTGCGTCGGGCTCCCTGCTCAGCAGGAAGCCTGCTTCTCCCTCTCCCACTCCCCCTGCTTGTGTTCCTTCTCTCGCTGTGTCTCTCTGTCAAATAAATAAATAAAATCTTAAAAAAAAAAAAAAATCTAGAGACTGTCTATCATATCTACAATTCAGAGTTTTCAATAATGTTTTAAAGTACACAAAGCTTGGGATGCCTGTGTGGCTCAGTCGGTTAAGCATCTGCCTTCGGCTCAGGTCATGATCCCAGGGTCCTGGAATCAAGTCCTGTACCAGGCTCCTTACTCAGCGGGGAGCCTGCTTCTCCCTCTGCCTGCCACTCCCCCTGCTTGTGCTCTCTCTCCCTCTCTCTCTGACAAATAAATAAAATCTTAAAAAAAAAAAAAAGTACACACGGCTTGGTAAATTTTCTGCTGAAACTCTAAGTAATTTACTTATATCTTTCTCTAGTATCACCATCTTATGTCAAGCCATCATGATCTCTTCTGAAACCTACTACGTCGTTTCCCAAATCTAATCTTACCCTTATATAATCTGTTTTCCATTTTGTCCATATATAGCCAGAATGTTTTAAGTGCCAATTTAATCAATTCTAAAGAATGTCTACATAATTTTTAGAAACGCCATTTTTCACATTTTTCTTACATCTGAAATTAGAATGTGTCACACTACTGGAGTTTAAGATTCAATGAAATACTGTATGTCATGATACTGTTTAAACGTTTAATAACTTTCTACAGCCTTTAGGACAAAGGGGAAAATCACTGTGACCTATGAGGTCCCACATAATATGGTCCTTGCCCACCCTTCAAGCCTAATTTCTTATCACTCTAACCTTTTCCATTCTTAAGCATGTTATGCTTCTTCCCATACAGGTCTTTCATACATTCTGTTTCCTCTATATCTAGGACACCCTTCTATCAACCTTTTGTGCCTAGTTAATGCCCAGTCATCCTTCAAAGATCAATTCATTTCCTCAGAGACACCTCCCCTAACTGTCCTTTACTCTAGGTCATCATACCCCCTACACACACACACACACACACCTTTTTATAAACTATGTATATGCCTCTTTTATAGCACTTAATCACAAGTCATATTACATTGAGACTTATTCTAAAAGCAGTGACAAAATGCTTTTTCAGTGTTCTATCTTTAGTATCTGACAACCTAGTATAATGACTTATTCAACAGCCAGGTATTGAATGAATCCATGAAAGTGCTTTCCAAGAAAAAAAAAAGTATATGTATATCCTTAATGTGCAGTTAGCATTTCCCCAGGAATAAAAGAAATTTCTATGACTTAAAAGAAAGGTGAGAATTAAAATTGGGCCACTGAGTCTCTGTAAGTCTAATACAATGACCAACTTGTAAAGGTCACAGCCATTTTCATTTTTAAAAATAATTTGTAAAAGCTCATTTTTGTAAAAAAGCTGCCAACTACTTATTTATAGCAAAGCACAAAAAAAGAAGGGGAAAAAAGCTCAAACAGGGACTTCTTCCTCACCAAAAAACTACAACCTGTTTCCTTGTAAACACAATAAATGGCAGTCTTAAAATTCTATCAAAATATTAACTTTTATCTAATTTTGCCTATAAGTCATCTATACTGTAATAGAGGCTATTTTAAATATTTATTGTGCAGATTTTTATCCTCCTTGAAAATAACTGATGATTTAAGAGGTCTGAGAACATTACTAGATCTTTAAAATTAGAAATATGTAATTACATGAGTACAGATTATCAACCAAGTGGGGAAAAAACCCAAACAAGTAACTTGGTGCTTCTTTCAATAATTTGTCAACTTGCTCTACCTATAACTAAGTCTCCTATTTTTTATCTAAGAGCATTTCATAAAATACCTCAGAATGACATTATTTTAGCATCCCCAAAATTTTTTAAGACAACAGTAAAACCAATCAAAACCAACAAGCACACAGACCTGTAAGAACAGGCGGGGTTTCAAAAATATTTGCTAATTGTTTGCTACTTAGCAGCTGGTTGTTTAATTGCTCTCATTAATCCTCAGGAAAAACCTGTGAGATATTAGATAGTATGACTCTATTTTAACAGATAAGCAAACTCAGAAAAAAATTTAATATATCCCTTAAGTTCACAGGAAAAAAAGAACCAAGAATTAAATGAGGATTTGATTCAAAGCTCATGTTCCATTTACTATACTAGAACAAACATTTTAACATTTTGTGAAGCTTCTAAAACAATGTTCTCAGAAAAGCCATGTTGATATTTCTATTAACTAGGGATCGCTGAAAAGGACTAATCACTTTACTAAATTATAACTGAAGACAGAGTAAGAGGAATATATATTATTTAAATATTACCAACTGTCAATCAAATTATCGGGAAGACAATGATAAAATTTTAAAATAATCAAATGAGATTTTGAACAGATTAGCCACTGTTGCTTTTTAGTACCTTCTCCCCAACATTATCAAGCTGGATATTCCTGGGGGCTTGATACACTATCATTCTTTTACTTCAGTGTAAACTAGAGCTGATGCAGCTAACCCACTCTATTCATTTCATTCATTTCTTTCCACCTACATAAAATTGTTTTGACAGGCTAAATGAACAAAACCAAGGATCACTGTCACATGGCCTCCCATAATATGCACAGTTCCAGGCTGCTGAGGGGTGGAGGTGGGGAGCTGGGCAATAACTGAAACAATTGTTCATCTCAGTACCATCCAAATAACAGTGCTCAGTAGATTATTTGCTGATGCAATTTCTTCTTGGGTGAAAATCACAATGTTACTATTTGGTATGATGGCCTCATAGCAAATCGCACATCTTCATTTGCTTGCTTTTAAGAAGCTTATTTTAAACATCCTCTAGAGGCATTTTCTCTTTATCCCCAAATTTCACTATTATATTTCCTAAAGTAGCAATCCTATCCCTAACTAATGTTTATTTTGTTAGCCCCAGAAGCAAATCTGGATTCCAAACTGTGCAATGAAACAGTGAGATTGGTTTTCTTTTTTTTTTTTTTAAAGATTTTATTTATTTATTTGACAGAGACAGAGACAGCGAGAGAGGGAACACAAGCAGGGGGAGTGGGAGAGGGAGAAGCAGGCTTCCCGTGGAGCAAGGAGCCCGATGCGGGGCTCGATCCCGGGACCCTGGGATCATGACCTGAGCCGAAGGCAGACGCTTAACGACTGAGCCACCCAGGTGCCCCGAGATTGGTTTTCACTAATTAATTTTATTGGCTAACATCTGTACCCCCAAAATATCTGGCTCTCAAGTCTTATTAGCATTTAAGCTTCTGTAGCATTTTATTTTTAGCAATATTCAAAGTTTTACTGCTAAATTAAGACCACAGATGATAAGTTTACATATCAAAATATGGGTGGAGAGAAGTGCCTGGAATTCTGAGATTAAAATGTTTTCAGTCAATATTGGAGTCCTCCCCCTCCTTATCACTTTTTGCACCACTCTGACTTAGCAAAGACCTGGGCATCTATTACATCTTTTAAAGTGACGCTTAATTGTGGGTGTTGGGATATAGAAATAAAAACTTGTCTTCAGGGGGAAAGCAGTTTGAAACACTGCTTTCCAGTGCAGCATGGGTTTCAGTTACCATTTAGTAAAATAGTAATTTTTTTTAAAAGAATTATTCCCTATTTTGAAAGAAAGGAATCACATAAGTAACTATTTATGTCTGGTGTTATCTATCTCTCCTAGGGCTACGTGGTCTAATAACAATTTCAAGATGATAGAAGTATTTTGTACTGAGGCGCCTGGGTGGCTCAGTTGGTTAAGCGACTGCCTTAGGCTCAGGTCATGATCCTGGAGTCCCTGGATCGGGTCCCGCATCGGGCTCCCTGCTCGGCGGGGAGTCTGCTTCTCCCTCTGACCCTCTCCCCTCTCATGTGCTCTCTTTCTCGTTCTCTCTCTCTCAAATAAATAAAATAAATAAAATCTTTAAAAAAAAAAAAGTATTTTGTACTTCTAAATACTTCTATCTACTAAATACTTAGCTTTTTAAACTATATAGGTGGGGTGCCTGGGTGGCTCAGTCATTAAGCGTCTGCCTTCGGCTCAGGTCATGATCCCAGGGTCCTGGGATAGAGCCCCCGCATTGGGCTCCCTGCTCCTGGGGAAGCCTGCTTCTCCCTCTCCCACTCCCCTGCTTGTGTTCCCTCTCTCGCTGTTTCTCTCTATAAGTAAATAAAATCTTAAAAAAAAAAAAAAACTACATAGGTAACTTGTATTCTTTGTCTTGAAAATTTCAGAAAAGAGATTGGAGGCCTGGGGAAAGAAGGGAAAATAAATGATAGAAGCAAAATAATGATTCTCATGCAAAAACTCTTAAATGTTAACAACAACAAAAAATTATTTAACAGGGCTATTAAGGTGTTTTGAAATACAATATGAAAATTAAACCTGGATTTTAAGTGGCCAAATCTACAGAGTAAATTTCTACTACAAATTTCTTTATGGCCTTCTTATCAGGTACCCTTAGAGAGGAACTGGGTCTATCCCATAGAGAAGAGTCTACATTAGCTTAATTTTACTCAATAGGTCAATAGATATAATTATGGGGTTGGGGGAGAGTAGAAGGATATTTTAAAAATGACATTGTATCACCTGCTTCTCCATGGAGTCTTTTATTCTGAAAGAGTGAGTACCAGTTTCAGAGACAAAAAAAGGTCATCAAAATAACAGTAAAAACCAAACCAAACCAACCAACCAACCAAACAAACAAAAAAACCCTGGTTGTTCTAACTCCCAATCAATCCCTTCTTCCCAATCTGGTTCATCTTTATTTGTATTTCATTTATTTACAAAAAGGTAATTTGTTTCAAAGCAGCAAGAAAAAATGATCTACTTACACAAAAAAGTCAAGAGTGTTTTCTCAAACCAGACTAATTTATAGAGTTCTCATTAAGCATTCTCCAATCCATCCCCAAATCTGGGCCACAAATATGTAAATTTGGAGCCTAAGAGATTCTCTCAGCCTATCTCCTTGTGGGGGTAGGGGGCACAGAAGCCAGATAATTCAAACATATCTAGAGCCTGGCACAAATAGAAAGCTTTATGTTAATGCTACAAATATAGCGGATACTTATAATAGATGAACCACACAAAAAAAGTAAACAGTCCTATTAAAAAATAGCAAACTATTTTCGCTAAATCACTTAAAATATCCATTGTAATAGCACAACTCAGAACACTACTAAGCCATCCACATAAATTCAAAAGTTTTTATTGAAATAGGTTAATTTGAATGTGAAGGCAATTAACGGAGAGAGCTAAACTCCAATTGTTATAGGTAGGACCTTAGACTAAAACTTTCTAAAGAAAGCAAAAGGACTGAGAAGGGGACAAGAAGGTAAGTTGAATGTGGACTGAAAAGATTAAAAAAATTCTTGCTCACTATAGGAAGGAAATTTTACACTTCAGAGATAAATGATACCCTGCAGTGGGTATGAGAAAGTTTCCAGTTTTTTGAACGGGGAATGGAGGGTTTCCAAAGGGGAGACCAACAAAACATAACTGAAAACTCAAATGGAGTTATTAGCACTGAAACTTAGTGGATCTTCCTATTAAGAATCGGCCACCACAGGAAAGCAAATGCTATAGGTGCACATTGCAAAGCAAGAATCTCAAAGAAGGGGCGCCTGGGTGGTTCAGTCGGTTAAGCGACTGCCTTCGGCTCAGGTCACGATCCCACGGTACTGGGATCGAGTCCCACATCAGGCTCCCTGCTCTGCGGGGAGCCTGCTTCTCCCTCTCCCACTCCCCCTGCTTGTGTTCCCTCTCTCGCTGTGTCTCTCTCTGTCAAATAAATAAATAAAATCTTAAAAAAAAAAAAGAATCTCAAAGAATTCACTGAGCTTGATATCCAAAACTTGTCTCATTTGTCCAGAAAAGAAATCAATAAAATTAAGTCCAGTATATAAGAACACAATGCATTAGCTTTTCAATAGGCATGACCTAAGGAAATAAGACCAAAGCACAATTTCAAAAACTCTTTAAAAAGACACACACACACACACACACACACACACACCACATACACATGGAGAGGGTCCTTGAGTATAATATACCCATTCATATTAAATTGAAATACTTCTGTATCACTTTTTCTTCTAGGATCCTCTCCCTATCAGCTCAATCTTAACCTCTCCCTTCTTTTCAAATCCACTTTGGGGGGCAGGGAATAAATATTTACACTTTACAGGGAGACCCAGAAATGCAGAAAGAAGTAAGACTCGAAGAGTAAAGAAAAAGAAAAACAAAAAGCCTCATTTGCATAAGCGCACCTGCCTTAATGAAGTTTTATGTTCATGTTTGGTAGGGTCTATTTTAATGTAACGCTTTACTAATTCTGGAATTCGAATTAGCATTTACAAAGGTCTAATGCACATTTTATGACCCAAGACTCAATATATCTCCAACCCTACAAAGTTTCTTCCACAAATTAGCTTATTAACAATTTCAATTTCCTAGTTTCTCTTTGTTTTCCTAAGCAGTAAGACTGGAACTTTTTCAATCCTTGTAATTCCGTAATTCCATCATTCTCCATATCTCATTTCCATTGACACATACTAGTAAAACATACAACTATCTCATATCAAAACAACTATTACACTTTTCCTACGTCAATCTATCCTTTTGAAGGCTGATGTCCTCCAAAACACTATTTTTATCATGCCAAGTCCCTTGCTCAGAAAGAGCGAGTGTAAAATTAGCCAACTGTGCCTAATTATAAGAATTTTCTGGGGCATTTGTCAACTAAGGATTCCAGGAGCATTACCCTAACCCCAGTGAATCAATCACCAGGGGAAGTACTTCTTATGACCAGTATATTTGAAAAGTACTCTATTACATTAAATCCAAATTCAAAAGCCACTCAGATTCACCTTTTTTCCCCCAACACTTTCCAAAATAACCCACCAGATAGGAGGGATTCCTATATTTTCATATGCCATGTTTATCTCTTCTTTTGCACTCCTATAGCTGAACTGACACGAGTCTTAGTTTTCTTGCCTGTAAAATGGAAACATCATCTTTCTTAAGAATTATTTTGAGAATTTAACATACTGCATGTAAGCTTTTAAAACTATCAAAATACTTACATAAAGAACATTTTTAAAAAGACTTAGTTATTGGAGAAACAGAGCATCAACATGCACATGGGGAGGGTCAGAGGGAGAGAATCTTTCAGGCAGACTCCTGCTGAGCCCGGAGCCTAATGCCTGGCTCAATCTCACCACCCATGAGATCATGACCTGAGCGGAAACTAAGAGTCAGACATTTAACAGACTGAGCCACCCAGGCATCCCTAAGAACATTATTTTTATGGCAGCTACTCCATTCATAGGGATTTATTATCTCATACGTATTCCTGAATATAATTCACATTTGGCCATTTTTACACTGCAGTGAAAGAGACTACCGAGAAAGTCATCAGAAGTAGCATTTCCTTAATTTGGGACTACAGACATATCAGGAATAAGTAAAAGATTTCTGTGCTCTTAGACAAATACAAATTTATATGTGTATATTCTGACTCAACTAGTTAAAAGATTTCACGAGGCAGTTTATTTTACAAATTACATTAGCAACCAAATGATAAGCTAAGGGGCAATTTATAAATTCCATGTATTGTTAATTTTGCTAAGAAATTAATTTTGGCTGCAGACAGATTGGCGTGTCCTAATGTCAGCAAATTCCCCCAATTATTTACTCTGAATTCCTTTATTATTTAAAGATAAAATTGCTGGGGCGCCTGGGTGGCTCAGTTGGTTAAGCAACTGCCTTCGGCTCAGGTCTTGATCCCAGGGTCCTGGGATCGAGCCCGGCATTGGGCTCCCTGCTCAGCAGGAAGCCTGCTTCTCCCTATCCCAGTCCCCCCTGCTTGTGTTCCCTCTCTTGTCTCTCTCTGTCAATGAAATAAAGAAGGGAAGAGGGAAGGGGGAAGGGGGAAGAGAGAAGGGGGAAAGGGGAAGGGGGAAGGAAAGGAAGAAAATTGCTGAGGCACTTGGGTGGCTTAGTCAGTAAGCGTCTGCCTTCGGCTCAGGTCAAGATCCCAGGGTCCTGGGATTGAGCCCCATATCTGGCTCCTTGCTCAGCAGGGAGCCTGCCACTCCCCCCTGCTTATGTGTGTGCACACAGGCTCACTCTCTCCCTATCTCTACCTCTGTCAAGTAAATAAAATCTTTTAAAAAAAAAAAATGTTTAAAAAATAGACAAAATCGGGCGCCTGGGTGGCTCAGATGGTTAAGCATCTGCCTTCGGCTCAGGTCATGATCCCAGAGTCCTGGGATCAAGTCCCGCATCGGGCTCCCTGCTCAACGGGGATGAATACATAAAATCTTTAAAAAAAAATAGACAAAATTGCTAGTTATAATTTGTAACTGAAAAAGACATTCTCGTAAGATTAAGCTATTTATAAAGGAAGACTTACTGCAACAATTTGATTCAGACTACGAAGTAAGCACTAATTTGATTTTAGTTGATTTTAATTTGCATTTAAATCAAAAGTGTGTTTTGACTTTATAGTTGTGTATAACCTATATGAGATATTGTCTATAATTCTTTTACACTTAAGAGAAAAATAATATCTACTAATCATCTTACCAACTCCCTATTAAATAAGAGAAAAAATAAGTTACAAATCTCACATTTTCTTATTTCCAAGACAAGTAAATAATTCTACCTCAATACTGACCTCTCGATAAGTTTAACTAGGAACTAGACTAGTTCTCATTATTATTAAAACCTAAACCGGGCGCCTGGGTGGCTCAGTTGGTTAAGCAACTGCCTTCGGCTCAGGTCATGGTCCTGGAGTCCCGGGATCAAGTCCCACATCCGGCTCCCTGCTCAGCAGGGGGTCTGCTTCTCCCTCTGCCCTCTTCCCTCTCGTGCTCTCTGTCTCTCATTCTCTCTCAAATAAATAAATAAAATCTTAAAAAAAAAAAACAAACCTAAACCAAGTGTCATTTCACCCCATGAATTGGTTTTAATGTATCTTTTTAAAAAAATCAGTTACAGTATGATCAGTGGGTATATGGGGAATTTAAATACTTTGAAACTTTACATGAACTTTCTCAGCAAAGAGAAATGTAGAATATATATATATGTATGCACCTTCTGTATTTGTCACATCTTAATGTTTTGCCATATTTGTTTTAGGTTATTTTATATAAAATAAAATGTCATTCCTTTCTCCCCCTCCCCATACCTAGCCACTGTCTGGAATATGGCATTTATCACCCTAATGTATATTTTTAAAGTTTTTACAACATACATACACATTCATGAATGATACTGCTTTATATATTTTGATTTTTAAATAAATGTTATTTCTGAACTTTTTCTAAATCTGGCTTTTTTGCTTATGATCTTTTTTTAAGGTTCCTATCCCAACAGAGAAGGCCATTCTTCGAGTATACCTGACTAAATAATATCCTTGTCGGGGCGCCTGGGTGGCTCAGTCATTAAGCGTCTGCCTTTGGCTCAGGTCATGATCCCAGGGTTCTGGGATCGAGCCCCGCATCGGGCTCCCTGCTCAGCGGGGAGCCTGCTTCTCCCTCTCCCACTCCCCCTGCTTGTGTTCCCTCTCTCACTGTGTCTCTCTCTGTCAAAAAAAAAAAAAAAAAAAAATCTTTAAAAAATAAAAATAAAAAAAAAATAATATCCTTGTCAAATCAGCAGCAATATCCTGGTCAAATCAGCAACAATAATTATGGATTTTCAAAGAAACCGTTATTTACCTATTATAATTTGCAATACATAAAACTAATCCTTGAGTTAGAATACTTTTAGAAGCTGCTTGTCAATTAGAAAAAAAAGAACATGCACATTTACTTTTAGCTAAATCATTTTCAAACTATGGATACTGTAAAGGAAAGTTCTTATTTATTGAACATATCCACCTAATTTTATAAAATTAGATCTAACTGTATTTTATATATGGCCTCAGGTTGGCTGGGAAGTTTTTCTGACAAGGAAAACAATTGCAGCTTCAAAAGTATCTTGTTTACCACCCATCTCAACAATGAACTTTCAGTTTATGTAGAATCATATAATAGTTTCATTTAGAAATAAACAATTCCCCAGTTTCAGCCTTTAAACTCTGTCATAGATATCAGTTCCAATCCCCTATACTTCCATACTTCTCTCCAAAGAGTAACTAAAAATTAAGAGTTTTTTCCATTGCCTTCTTTTATTTCTAGAAGGAGGAAAATAGGAATGAAAGGAAATCAGATATGGTTAGTATTATGGTTTTAGCAGTAAGTCAAAGGTATCTCATAATCAATCATAATGAAACTATCAAAAAAAGTATGTTATTTATCCTAAGGTCAGTTCTGCAAAACCAAATTCTTATTGAAATTATATACAAGGTTATTAAGGACAATGCTAAAACACAATCAATTCAAAGTATAAGAAGGGTGTGGCACTTGCACTTGAGAAACTCAAAGAGGGGTGGGGGTTTCAGGATTTTTTAAAAACGCAGAAATATAATTAACCATATTATAAAGTTGAACCAAATAAAATTGTCTTTTTGTCCGTCATCATGGTTGAATACAGGCTATATCATATAATTCAACCTAACATATGATGGAATTACTTTCATTTTTTCTCCTAGTGGTTTGGAAGATACCTTATTTAAATCTATTAGTGCTTACTTTTAAGTTGTCCAACAACATTTTTTTTTTTTTAAGATTTTATTTATTTAGTTGCCAGAGAGACACAGCAAGAGAGGGAACACAAGCAGGGGGGGAATGGGAGAGGGAGAAGTAGGCTTCCCGCTGAGCAGGGAGCCTGAGGCAGGGCTGGATCCCAGAACCCCGGGATCATGACCTGAGCTGAAGGCAGACACTTAACGACTGAGCCACTCAGGCGCCCCCTCCAACAACATTCTTTAACTTCTATCTAGGATCAGGTTCTTTGGAGTGCCTTACATTGGAATTCAAAACATGTTCACCACCTTCCTTACCTACTTCTTAGTTGTTAAAGTAATCTAAGTATTGATTATTGCTTCCTTTTTGATGCCACAGACTATTGGTCACATGGCACTTATATTCCCTTTATAGCCATGTTTACAATTTTAACCATTTCATTATAAAAAGACTCCAATCTTTGATACCCTAATTCTTGTTTCAATACTCTAGTCCCTTTTTTTTTTTTTTTAAAGATTTTTATTTATTTATTTGACAGTGAGAGAGGGAACACAAGCAGAGGGAGTGGGAGAGGGAGAAGCAGGCTTCCTGCTGAGCAGGGAGCCCTATGCGGAGCTAGATCCCAGGACCCTAGGATCATGACCTGAGCCGCAGGCAGACGCTTAATTACTGAGTGACCCAGGCGCCCCTATACTCTAGAGTCCCTTTAAACACAGTAGATGCCATGGTCTTCTAGCATCTAACATTGGAGTGAAGAATCTGATTTTAGATCTTTAAAAAATAACAGCACTTCTATACACGGATATTTATAATTTTCCCTTTCCCCAAACTTTTAAGTTCAATTATTTTGCTAGAACGTATCTAAGATGTGGGCCTCTTTCCTTGGTTTTTGATTAGAACAAAGCGAGTTCTTTGTGTCTGTGTACAAAGAACTTTATTTTCAAACTCAGAAAATTTTCTTCTAGTCTATCAATTATTGGTCCTTTAGAAATGAATAGAGCCATGGGAATAAAGCGGACAGCACAGATCTTTCACGGTTTATGGCCTGTCAAACATGTGCAAGTCAAATTCCCTTATCATATTTATATTGTGATATACATAAATAGCAATACTAGTGCCAGTTTCTAGTAAGCTTTTATCTAGTGATGTTTCTCAAAGTTCTGTCACTCGCCTATCATTTTCACAATTTTTTTCCAAAACCAATACCAGCTATAAATAATATTTACTTGATTATTTTTATTTATGACAACACTTTATTTAGTATATAATTTGGCATCCTCTTAACCAATTAGTATTGCCGGCGATTAAAACAAATTTATAAGTGGGGAGCCTGGGTGGCTCAGTCGGTTAAGCATCTGACTCTTGATTTTGGCTCAGGTCATGATCTCAGGGTTGTGCAATGACACAAGCCCCACGTCAGACTCTGCACCGGGCATGGAGCCTGCTTAAGATTCTCTCTCTCCCCCTCTGCCCCTCTCCCCCTTAAAAAATCTGTAAGTATTCAAATGTTCTTTCATATATCACCTAAAAATATCTTCTATCTCTAGAAGTATATATACCATATTTTGGGTAACAATCCCAAGTACACTACATGTACAACAGAATTACCACCTATACATTCCTCCTCCCCCCCCCACCTCATTTACTGATATGCTTACATACAGAAAATTTGCGAGGGGCACATACTAGAGGCATGGAAAAAGGATACTCAGTTCATCTCATGTAAGAGTGAGTAAAGTTGATGGCTGATCAACTTTCTGGTTAGCTCAGGCTCCAGGTCACACTTCTGAACAAATAATGAGGGTAGATAAGGATTTTTTTTCCTGCTGGTGATCTTCATTTCAAAAAACAGTCAATATAAACTCCATGTGCTGAAATCTACGTAGTATTCCTCTATCTGGCTGAATCTGCCTCATCATTAGTAACACTTATTCCCAGTTCTGTCTTTATGTCTATCAATTTTCATTCCTAGTAATATTAGTTGTCATTCATTCCTGATTTCATGATTATTTTAGTGAAAAAAATAAGAAAGGCTGTATTTGCAACTGTTAGCTACCATCTTAAAACCTCCCCACCCCCATACATGAGTTTTTAAGCTCTGCTAAGCAAAAAGCCAACACCAAGGAACAAGCCTGTCAACTCCATACAGAAAGGTGATTCAACATCATTAACATCATTTGAGAAGTTTGCAGGAGTTTCCAACTAAAATTATAAACATCTTATCTTACTTTCCCTCCAGACCGCATTAACCACAGTAACCCAAGAAAGTTTGAGAAATAAATACTAAATGCAAAACAGTAAAAGGATGGAGAGGAGCCTTCTGCAAAAGATGTCTGGCAAATGCTGACATTCTGACCCAAAAAGTAACAGCCTAGAATATAGAGGGTATCTAAGAAGGGAGCCAATCCTTTCCTCAAAAACATTAAGGCTCAGTAAAGCAGAAATGGGACATCAAATTAAAAAAAGGAAAGAGTCTGTAGGGCATACTAATCAATGCCCATTCCCTTCCTTGTACATGAGAAAATGCTCAGTCAAGAGTTTACCTTTGGGTGGTAGGGGGAAAATTAAGGTTTATTCTAAAGAAATCAACGCAAATAGTGGGGCAATTAAAGCAGAAGTTAGTACCCCTAAACAAAACCCCTTACCAGTAGTTCTGTCAAATCTTGAAAACATGCTAAGGGAAAGAAGCCAGTCACAACAAAAGACCATATATTGTATTATTTCATTTATACAAAATGTCCAGAATAGGCAAATCTATGGAGACAGAAAATAAGTTAGTGGTTTCCCATAGCTAGAAGGGTTAGATAGAAATGGGGGAAATGGGGTTTCTTTGGCAGGTGATGAAAAGTTCTAAAACTGACTTATAATGGCTACACCAACTCCGTGACTATATTAGAAATCACTGAACTGTATACTTTAATGGGTGAATTGTAATATATGTGAATTATCTCAATAAGGCTGTTTTTAAAAATACAAACATCAAGTTAATAAAATAATACAAACCATCACCAAACAATTTCAGAATTGCCATATTTAATCCATGTTCTCAGTGCTAGAAAATAACATATATACTGTACAGTAAGAAGAAATGGTCTGTTTCCTTCAGAAAGAATTGTGGAGGGAGTCCTAAAACAATACTATCACTCAATATATATCTCTATTATCTAAATCCTTTTAAAACTTATCACCCTTTTTACTTAAAATAATTAGTTCCAATGTTTACTACCCATTGAATAGAGAAATATAATCCTTATTTTTGTCCTAAATTTACTATTTAGCTCTTTTGTGGGTGTGTCCTTATTTTAATATATGACAATTAGGAAGACCTATATGTTTTCTCCTTTATCATTTTATAGACTTTTCAGGTCATCAAACTTTGGTAAGCTCTGCTTTATAAAGTTCTTCCATAAACAGCTAATAATTTGGTATCTCAATGGTTCTAAAAACCACAGAGAAAGGTCTGATTTGTTCTTCATGAAACAGCCCTTTAATCATTTGGTAACAGTCATCACTGCCATCACTGGTAGGCCCCATAAAGATTTTATTCTCTAGATTTAGAGGGTAGGCCGATTGAGCTTTATTGCTACAAGTTCATTTTTTTTTTTTTTTTAAGATTTTATTTATTTATTTGACAGAGAGACACAGCGAGAGAGGGAACACAAGCAGGGGGAGTGGGAGAGGGAGAAGCAGGCTTCCTGCGGAGCAGGGAGCCCGACGTGGGGCTCGATCCCAGGACCCTGGGATCATGACCTGAGCCAAAGGCAGACGCTTAACAACTGAGCCACCCAGGCGCCCCACAAGTTCATTTCTTAAGTATAGAAGGATAATATAGAAATGTACTGGTCTTGTTTATTAATAATAGTAGCTACCACATGTTAGTTTACCAAGAACTACCATGCTAAAGAGCCCATATATGTCTCATTTAATCTTTGTAATAACCCTAAATGGTAGATGCTATCATTACCCTTATTTCACAAATGAAGAAAACAGAGGTTTAATGGCTAGCGGTATTTTTTTTTTTTTTTTAAAGATTTTATTTATTTATTTGACACACAGAGATAGCGAGAGCAGGAACACAAGCAGGGGGAGTGGGAGAGGGAGAAGCAGGCTTCCTGCTGAGCAGGGAGCCAGATGTGGGGCTGGATCCCAGGACCCTGGGATCATGACCTGAGCCGAAGGCAGACGCTTAACGACTGAGCCACCCAGGCGCCCCGGCTAGCGGTATTTGAATCCAAATGATGTCTCTTTTCCTCAGAGTTCTACAGGACCTGATAAGATCGCCAGGAATTAGAGTTAAGAAAAAGAAAAAGCACGTCAAAGAACAGTATTTACAAGTTTTTTGGTTTTGTTTTTTAATGGGAACATATATTGATATAAATGTATGGAGAACTGGAAGCACACACAAATATATGATTGCATCTGGGCAAAGTGAAAGCAGTAAGGGGCAAGAAGGAACTTTTAGCTTCTGTTGTAAACATGTACATACGGCTTTAATATTAAACAGTGTAAACCCTTTCCTATTTGTATGTTTTTTCTCTTATAACAATATTACAAAAATGGAAAAAATAGTTTTATTAATCAGAACTAATACATATACTACTATAGTTCTGTGCCAAGTTCTCTACTTTTAGACTTCTGTTCTTCCTCAGCCTACAACATACATTATTTCCCTCCACCACTTCTATGTAGCTAATTTCTCCCTCCAGAAAACTTTAATGAACTCTCTCATCTCTCACTTTTGAGAGCCTGGGGATACAGGAGTAGCAGTGTTTAGGTCTAGGTGGGGAAAAAGGCAGACAGTCAGTTTGATGTAATGAGGAATCCCCTAATTTCCCTCCTCCATTGGTCTAGCTACAGGTCCCGAGTAAAATAAAACTATTCACTAAGGGGGTCTGGAGGTAAGAGTGTGAGTATTATGAAATGTCTTAAACCTGGACTAATAAATGTTTCTTGTATCACCATATGTATTTTAGATTTAAAAAGCAAACATCCGGGCGCCTGGGTGGCTCAGTTGGTTAAGCAACTGCCTTCGGCTCAGGTCATGATCCTGGAGTCCCGGGATCGAGTCCCGCATCGGGCTCCCTGCTCGGCAGGGAGTCTGCTCCTCCCTCTGACCCTCCTCCCTCTCATGCTCTCTGTCTCTCATTCTCTCTCTCTCAAATAAATAAATAAAAAATCTTTAAAAAAAAAAAAAAAAAAAGCAAACATCCTCCCCCAATTTAAGATTAGAAATAGAAAATTATCAGAAAAGGCATCAATCATATTAATAGTTATAAATTTCAAGTACAACGTCCTGTGCTAAGTAAGCTGTAAACACAGACAATGTTATCTGCCCTCCTCAGAATCTTTCACAAAGTAAATCATTAATAAATACCTGATGAACTAAAATAAAATGGCTTACCATGTTAGGGTGGTAGATTACCTATGAAATATAATCTTATTTTTAAAAAAGAAGCTCTCGGGGCGCCTGGGTAGCTCAGTCCTTAAGCGACCGCCTTCGGCTCAGGTAATGATCCCAGAGTCCTGGGATTGAGCCTCACATCGGGCTCCCTGCTCAGTGGGAAGCCTGCTTCTCCCTCTCCCACTCCCCCTGCTTGTGTTCGCTCTCTCGCTGTGTCTCTGTCAAATAAATAAATAAAATCTTTAAATAAATAAATAAATAAATAAATAAATAAATAAATAAAAATAAAAAAGCAGCTCTCCAAGCCAAGTATCTCTTCTTGGGACAAGTGTTAACTTACGCCAGGAATATAGAAAAACACAGATCTAGGTTTTAGGTAAGTTAAGGACCATGTTGTACAAAAAGTTCCTATCACATAAGTGTTACAAAGAACCAATATTTATAATAGCATTCTGGTATCACTAAAATTTTATGTGTGCACATTAAAATTTCCAAAAGAGCCTCATTATTCATGTAATTATTTTTCTCACAGGTCCAAGAAAGACCTTTTTCATATGTTCATAATTTAAAAATAGTAAAATTCTGTTCCTGACATTTGTAGATTTCTAAGGGTGCTACTTAATTACTATATACTGTGGTACTATGACATCCACAAAATTATAATAACCCACCAACCCTAGCAAAAACAGTTTTATACCCCTTTTTAAAATATCAGGCTCTTTTGGGGTAAAAAAGATTGTAAGACAATTGTCTGTAGAATCTTAACATAGCATATTTCCCTTAGTTTTCCACTACAGCTGCATTTCATTTCCCTAAACAATATGACTTCTAAACCTAGCTCTACTAGCCAAATGATCTCAAACAAATCATTTAGTCTTTTTGGATCTCTACATTTTCACCTCTAAAATTAGAAGGACAAGATCAGGCAGAGAGAACCAAAACATGTACTCAAGTTCCATTTCAAAAAGAATTCTCTTAAGGAAGAGAAGGGAAAAGAAGGGAAAGAGGGAAGGAAGGTAGGAAGGAAGAGACACAGAATAAACACTAAACAAAATGACACGCAGGCTGTAAATTCTTAGTATCTTCTAAAGTTTAAAAAAAAAAAGTTATCATTAAGGTATGAGACATCAATAGATTTTTTTTTTGTCATTTTAAAACAATGATTAGTTTTCCTATAAAGCCTTTATCCTACAGAACATATTTCATTCAGCTGAACCAGCTGCTACATGTTCCTTTTAAATAAGTAAATGATACAGCTTTTACACACATATACACAGAAGGTCAAGATACATTCCTAGAGAAATATGTTAAACATGTTCGCTATTCTTAAAAAAGAAAATACAAGCAATAATAAAGGTGGCTTGGAAGGATAAGGAAAGGTCTCTCTATTGATCTCCCCTTTCCACAAAACTCAGCTTAAAATCACTTTACGGAAAAAGTTGTTTCCTTCTACTCTACTTCCTCCCCATTCATTAAGACTGAGTTAAGTAGCAGGCATTAGCAACTGTCTACCAGCCATCCCCAAGGACCCTTCTTCTTCTTAACCATAATCACTTACCTGGTTCAAGTACCTATCCTGTGCTGAAAGAAGGGTAGGCCCCACCTCCAGTGCAAGGGGAATGTGGGCATGTGACCTCAACTCTGGCCAGTGAGGCATGAGACAATCCAAAAGAAACTGTTACATCTGCTGTTGAATGCTGTCCAGGATGCATGAGACACTTGGGAATGGGACCATAAGGAGCACTGGTCTGAGATACATGCTGAGAATGGCAAAGAGATCTTTAATAACATAACTGAATCAAATTATATGGAAATGCCTTCTCTCTTATGAAAACTTATAAATCTTTATTGATTAAAGTTGGATTTTCTGCTACTTGTAGCCAAAAACATCCTGAAAGTTCTTTGTCCTTTCAGAAGACACTTTATCACAGAAAATGCTACCACAGGACTTTTTACAAAGACTATTTGCAACCTGAGGACAAAGAATGGCTTCTTGATCTTTGCAGTGCCTTGAGAGTATATCCTCAATATTCATTCCTTGAATAACTCTATCTGTATAAGATAGAAAAGAGATAAAGCTAAAAATGTTGGTTGGAGCAAGACTAAAAACCTGACCAAGCTAAGGAATTTAGACTTTATCTTCCCCAAAATGGGAACACTGTTCTAGAATATTAAAAGATATACTAACAAGAGTATGCATGTGGAAATGTTGGTAGAACTAAGTTAAACTGGTTTCTTCAACGTAGGGCTTCTTGTGAACCTACAATATGCATTCTCAATTTCTAAATTTTAGTCAGGAAAGTTAAATTTTAGGCAATAGAAAGTAACATGAAACATGAAGTTTTGTCTCATATAAATGAGTCTGACGGCAGTACAGGAAATGAAAGATCTGTATGTTTGAATGGGTTGGGTAGTGTGGGTACTTGCACAGGGGTGATGCAGCTGGATACTGAATAGTCAGTTGGATTACCAAAACAGATGACATAATGGCCTAAATTAAGGCAATGGAGATGGAAGGAGAGGCATTTCTGAGATAGAATAGCTGAAGTTTAATGAAGAATTGAGATGTAATCCCACAGTTTCTACCTCAGAGAAATGAAAGTGATACATTTAACCTGACCACTGAAGAGAGAAAGAAGGACTAATATAGATAGAATTGGGGACAGAATATAAATGTTATGACTAGTATTGTACGTCATTTACCACAACATACTATACTTTGCTTAAAAGTTATGCTTTAATTTTAAAAGCAAAATATTCTGTGGCTTTATGTTATTCTTCAATGTTATTTGTCATTACAGAGTACACTGTCATACTTCTCAATAACTAGAATGGAAAACCAGTGGATTTTTGCGCTATAGCTTTTCCCCTAATTTTGACTCCTACCGTAAATTAGTAGCCCTGCGAGGTGCCTGGGGCTCAGTCAAATTAAGCGACCGACTTGATTTCAGCTCAGGTAATGATCGAGCTCCACTTTGGCTCCATACTGGGGGTGGAGTCTGCTTAAGATTCTCTCTCCCTCTCCCTCTGCCCCTCCTCCATTCTCTCATGCTTATACAATGAGGCTACCATCCAAATGGATGGGGTTTGGAGAGCTTCAGGTTTGGTGAACATGTGGAAATTTGGGGCGAGTGGTGCACCTGGAGAGGACATGGAAGCTCCATGCCCCTTCCCACATACCTTGTCCTATACATCTCTTCCATCTGGCTGTTTCTGAGTCATATCCTTTTATAAACAAACCAGTAATATAGTAACTAAAATGTTTTCCTGAGTTTTGTGAGCTGCCCTGGCAAATTAATTGAACCAGAGAAGGGAGTTGTTGGAACCTCTGATCTAGAGCCAGATAGTCAAAAGCACAGGGAATAACCTGGACTTGTGATTAGTGTCCAAAGTGGGAGCAGAGGCAGTTTCATAGTTGAACTGTAGGGTACCCAACACCCAGCTGGTGTCAAAGAATTGATTGGTGGTATGGAAAAAACACACATATAATAAATATCTCCTACAGGGACGCCTGGGTGGCTCAGTCGTTAAGCATCTGCCTTCGGCTCAGGTCATGATCCCAGGGTCCTGGGATTGAGTCCCACATCGGGCTCCTTGCTCAGTGAGGAGCCTGCTTCTCCCTCTCCCTCTGCTGCTCCCCCTGCTTGTGCTCTCTCTCTCTCTGACAAATAAATAAAAATCTTTAAAATAAATAAATAAATAAATAAATAAATAAATAAATAAATAAATATCTCCTACCAGTTCCTATGTGTATTAACACACTTAAACCTAACAACACCCCTGAGAGGTAGGTAGTTGTTATTGTCTCTTTAGAGATGGAAAAATGAGGGACACCTGGGTGGCTCAGTCAGTTAAATGTCTGCCTTTGGCCCAGGGCATGATCTCGGGGTCCTAGGATCCAGCCTGGTGTTGGTGGTCAGCAGGAAGCCTGCCTCTCCCTCCGCCTGCCGCTCCCCCTGCTTGTGCTGCTCCCCTTCTCCAACAAACAAATAAATAAAATCTTAAAAAAAAAACAAAGACTAGCAAAGCCAAGATCCAAACACAAAGCTGTCTTGATCTAGAGCCTGTGCTCTTTCCATTATACAAGAAATGAGAAATAAGGGCGCCTGGGTGGCTCAGTCGTTAAGCGTCTGCCTTCGGCTCAGGTCATGATCCCAGGGTCCTGGGATCAAGCCCTGCGTCGGGCTCCCTGCTCGGCTGGAGGCCTGCTTCTCCCTCTCCCAATCCCCCTGCTTGTGTTCCCTCTCTCGCTGTCTCTCTCTCTGTCAAATAAATAAATAAAATCTTAAAAAAAAAGAAACGAGAAATAGTAATATTTTTAAAAAATTAACAATCTAGGGGCACTTGGGTGGCTCAGTCGGTTAGGAGTCTGCCTCAGCTCAGGTCATGATCCCAGGGACCTGGAATCAAGCCCCACATCGGACTCCCTGCTCAGCAGGGAGTCTGCTTCTCCCTCTCTGTCTGTCTGCCCTTCCCACCCTGTTCGTGGGTTGAACAACTCTCTCTCAAAATAAATAAAATCTTTTAAAAAAAATTAATAAATAAAATCTCTCTCTCAAATAAATAGAATCTTTTAAAAAATTAATAATCTAGTACTAAAATGTCAGATTTCAACACAAATTTTAGGGTAGTCACATGAATAATAAAAAGTATGGAACATACAGACCACTAGAGATAAAAATGCATCTTCTAAAGAAAATCAGGCCAAAAACAGAGAGGCAAATATAAAACAACAGAAGGCAGGAAGAAATCCAACTCCAAATATATAAATTATCACTATACATGTGAATAGGTTAAAGTTCTCTATTAAAAGAGACCTTTGGAACAAACTTTTTTTTTTTAAATCTAGCTAAGTGTTATATTAAGAAATATATCTAAACTAGAATGATTCAGAAAGAAGAGATACAAGGGGAAACTGATAAATTCACAATTATCTTATAGGACTAATATGTGTTTCTCAATAATCAAATCGTCTAGGGAGGGGGGTGAAGGGATGGGTTAGCCTGGTGATGGGTATTAAAGAAGGCATGTATTGAATGGAGCACTGGGTGTTATACGCAAACAATGAATCATAGAACACTACAACAAAAACTAATGATGTAATGTATGGTGATTAACATAACATAATAAAATAGAAATAAATAATCAAATGGTCTAACAAGGCAAGAATATATGCATTTTAAGCAATACAATGAACAAATGTAGAATATTTTCTCTTAATAGAAAAAACTTAATTCGAATGATCACAGAACTTCAATTTTTGAAACACCCACATATTAGGCTATAAGTAGTTTTAATAAAATCCCTAAAGTAGGTATCACATTAACCATAAGCTGTTCTTTGGCCATATGCAATAAAACTAGGAATCTGACTAGTAAATGGAAAGATCTAAAAATTCTAACATCCAGGTTCCAAAAGATTCCCCAACAGGTTCCTCAACAGCCCAGTCAAATCAGTGAGCCCACAGTAAAGAAGCCCAGCCATTAAAATTGTTATCAGTTTTCCAATGCCCAACTCAAACAGCATATAACCAAGACTTACCAGATACTTGCAGAAAGCCTTTAATATCAAAGAGCCATTAAAGGGGCACTTGAGTGGCTCAGTTAAGCATCTGTCTTAGGCTCAGATCTTGATCCCAAGGTCCTGGAATCAAGCCCCGCCTTGGGCTTCCTGCTCAGCGGGGAGCCTGCTTCTGCTTCTCCCTCTCCCCCTGTTGTGCGCTCTCTCTCTCTCTCAAATAAATAAATAAATAAATAAATCTAAAAAAAAAAGGAGCAACTAAAATCAGTAAAGAAACGGAAAAAGCGGAAACTATAAAAAATCAAAAACTTTAGGAAAAGAAAAAGATTCTACAATGAGAAAATCTTGTATACATCAAACAAGATGGTGCTTTTTTTTTTTTTTTTTAAGATTTCTTGGAAGTTAAAAAATATGATAGTAAAAAAAAAAAAACCCTCAACAGCATGGTCAAGTCAAGATCTTCCAAGAAGAAATCTAGAGAACAGAACTAAAAAACAAAGATATAAAAAACAAGAGAAACAAGAACAGGAAATTAGACCACTGGTTTAAGAGAAACAACATATATATAACAGGAGCACCAGATGAAGCAACAGAGAAAACAGAGTAAGAAATAAAGCAACAGAAGGAAAATTATCTGAGTTAATGACCAATGAATTTCCAGACACAAAGAGCCACGATGGAAAAAAAAGACCTATACCAAGGCATATCACTGAAGTTTTAAAACATAGGTCATGTAGAGAAAACTTCTAAAAGGAAAAAAAAAAAAAAGGTTACGGGGACAGAGAATCCTATTAGCATCAAACTTTAAGAGTAACACTAGAAGTTAGAGAAGAAAACAGAGCAATGCCTTTAAAATTCTGAAGGAAAATTAGTTCTTATCTAGAATTCAGTATCCAAACTCCAAATTAAGGAGTGGAGTAAAAGAAAGGTGAAGGAAGATATTTTAGAAATGCAAGGTCTTAAAAAAATCTCTCTCTCCCAAATGCCTTTTCTCAAACAATTATTAAGGTATACCTTCAAAAATGAGGGAAGAGACCAAGAAAGAGATGGGATTCTAGAAACAAGATCCAACATCAGCCAGAAACAAAAGACTTCCTGAAATGAATGATACAAGATGCCTAAGCTGGGCATCAACTAGAAAGCAGTCAGTATAAACTGGTGAAGGTCAGAAGTCCTTAAAAGAGGCATCTTCAAGGAAGAATATCTAAAAGTTTCCATGTATTGACACGAAATTTAAACAACTAGGAGAAGAATTTAGGGAAAAATGTAACAAATACAAAGGAAACTAAGCAAAAACTCAACATTAACTCCAGAGAAAGCAAAAGGTTGTACAATAAAGTAATCACATTTATTACTAGGCTCAGCTTTGTACAGCACTTACAGAATCATAATGATACAAACACCAAATATTTCAACTTCATTAGGGAAATGACAGATAAAAGTATGCATGAAAGATGTGAGATTAATCCATAGGGAGAATTAAAAACTAATGTTGAAAACTGAAAAACCAAGACCTGTAGTATGTTACAGATATTATATAGAAGTAAATACCAAAAGAGATAGCTAAAAAAATTGCCAAGTAGGTACTTCTGGGGACTACGAAATAGGAAAAAGATGGTGGAAAGAGAAGAGAGGCACTGCTATTTTCTGTAGTGAGCTTCACAGATCTATTTACCTATTCAAATTATGTAAGCACAGAACTTATTATAAAATTAAAAACTTAAGTAATAAATGTACATATCTAGTTCCCTAGCAATTCAAATGGGGATCCATCCTACACAAACATGTTTGCACTAAGCAAGGATACTTAATAGATTTATACTGCTATGAAGGTATAAATCTGAACATATAGCCTAAATGTCCCCTCAAAAAATGATTAAGTATTTTATGATATAGTCACACTACAAAAGATACAAAACTGTCAGAGACTACTATCAGTGTGATACAAAATATTATCAAAGTTTAAAATTTGGGCACAGAGGGGCAGGGGCAATAACAGCATTTCAACTTTTGCAAAAAAGTTATTAATTTATGTAAAAGTTCATTAGTGCTAACATGTACACAGTTTCTTTTGGGGGTGATAAAAATTGTGGTAACGGTTGCACAACTCAGTGAGTATACTAAAAGCCAACGACTTACACATTTTTTAATGGGTGAATTTTATGGTACATGAATATCTCAATAAAGCTGACCAAAGAATGAATAAGGGACGGGGCGTCGGGGTGCCTCAGTTGGTTAAGCGTCTGACTCTTGATCTCAGCTCAGGTCATGATCTCAGCGTGAGATCAAGCCCCAATAGGGCTCCATGCTGGGCAAGTCTGCTTTAAGATTCTCTCTCCCCCTCTCCCTCCACCCCTCCCCGCTCATTCTTTCTCTTTAAATAAAAAAAAAAGAAAAAAAAGAAAAAAAAGAGGGGTGCCTCGGTGGTTCAGCTGGTTAAATGTTTGCCTTCAGGGTCCGGGGATTGAGCCCCACGTGGGGGGGGGTCCCTGCTCAGCTGGGAGCCTGCTTCTCCCTCTCCCTCCCCCCACCTCCGCTTGTGCACACACTTTCTCTCTCTCTCTCTCAAATAAATAAATAAAATCTTTGGAAGGAAGGAAGAGAGAGGGGGAGGGGGAAGAAGGGGAGGGGGAGGGGAAGGAGAGGGGAAGGGGAGGGCAAGGGAAAGGGGAAGGGAAGGGCAAGGGAAAGGGAAAGGGAAGGGCAAGGGAAAGGGAAAGGGAAAGGGAAGGGAAGAGAAGGGAGGGAAGGAAGGAAGAAATGAATGAGGGACAACTGATTTTCAACAGAGGTACAAAAACAACTCAGTGAAGGGACAGTCTTTTCAACAAACAGTGCTGTAACAATTAGATACTCATATGCGAAAATAATGAACTTCAATCTATACTTCATACCATATACAAATATTAACTCCTAGACCTACATGCAAACCTAAAACTACAAAACTTTTAGATAACCTCTGTGACATTGGGTTAGGCGAAGCTTTTTTAGATATGTCATCAAAAGGATAATCTATAAAAGAACAAATTGTTAGACTTCATCAGAGTTATTTCACTTAATACTCTCAAAGTCCATCCATGTTGTTACAAGCAGCAAGATTTCCTTCTTTTTTTAATGGTTGGATAATATTCCATTGTATATAAGAAAAACTGGTAGTTTTTCCTTTCCATTTCTAGATCTTCCAAAATATGCATAATGAGCCAGGATTAATACTCTAATCATGATGAAGGGGCACCTGGGTGGCTCAGTCGGTTGAGCATCCAGCTCTTGATTTTGGCTCAGGTCATGATCTGGGGGTCCTGGGATTGGCCCCATATAGGGCTCCCCATTGAGCATGGAGCCTGCTTGAGATTATCTCTCTCCCTCTGCTTTGCCCCTCCCCCCCAGAATCATGCTATCTAAAATAAATAAATCTTTTTTAAAAATACTCTAATAATGAAAACCTTTAAAATAAATATTTTCTTAAACTTGAAACTGAGGAGAACTTAGCCACTCGTATTTCATTGATGGCTGCAACCACAGCCTCACTACTGATACGGCATAATTTAAAACTATCACCAACTTCGTGAGATGATAAGAAAACGTTACTCAAGAATAATTTAATGAGGTTCTTAGCATTCAGAACTAAAAAAAAAAAAAAACTGGAAACCTCAGAACTGAGTTATCCAGTAATGGTAGTTACTAACCAAATATAGCTACTGAATACTTCACTGAAATGTTGCTGGTGTGAATTCAGTTATTTAAGTGTAAAAGTGTAAAATATGCACTGAATTTTGAAGATTTAATAGAAAAAAGGAATATAAAACATCTTTATAATTTTTATATTAATCACATGTTGAAACGCTATTTAGGGATTTTGGGCTATATAAAATGTTTAATTCTACCTTTTTTTTTAATGTGAAAATTTACAGAAAATATAAACTACATCTGTGGTACACATTATATTTCTATTTAGGGCAGTGCTGATTTAAGATATTTATTTTTTATTTTTTATTTTTTAAAGATTTTATTTTATTTATTTGTCAGAGAGAGAGAGAGAGAGAGAACAAGCAGGAGGAGTGTCAGGCAAAGGGAGAAACAGGCACCCCGCTGAGCAAGGAGCCCTACGTGGGACTCGATCCCAGGACCCTGGGATCATGACCTGAGCTGAAGGCAGATGCTTAACCGACTGAGCCACCCAGGCATCCCAAGACATTTATTTTTTAATCTATTTAACTTGTCATGGATAAATAAAGTCTCTCACCACTATTTTATTTCCATCTTGTTTTCCTTGGATTTAGATTTCTAAATTCTAATTAATGTCATAGACTTAGGAACTCTAAAGTGATACATTCAATTATACACAACTAAGGCCCATGGGAGGATCCCTTATTTTACAAACATTATTCCACCAAATAGTTCCCGTGGCTTTCTCTTCTTAAAATAGGGATGACAACATACTATGTATGGGCTACTGAGAGAACTGAATGAGGTGAGGTACTACAGAAGAACTAACCAGTATTGTTTTAGAGTTGCTAGATTAAACAGTCAGCTATGTAATTACTTCTACATTATTTTCTCTCAGAATTCTGGCTTCAAATTCAATCTCCAGTGAAATGATAATTAGGTCATGAACTTTCAGGGTCACTTCAAGTCAAATAACTCAGAAGTTAGTTTCCAAAGTCAAGTCCATGATAATGACTTACAATTGTATAAATTTTCACACTGTATTATGAATGTACTGTATTTTTTGGTTATTTGTTATTTAAAATAATCCAGTCAGGTACACAAAATTATCACTTTCAAATAAGGAAAAGGCTCTGAATTTAAGGGAGTGGGCTTGTTCAGGGTCATACAAATATTAAGTAATATTCCTAGAAAACTTTTTTTTTTAAGATTTTATTCATTTATTTGACAGAGACACAGCGAGAGAGGGAACACAAGCAGGGGGGGTGGGAGAGGGAGAGGTAGGCTTCCCGCCGAGCAGGGAGCCTGATGCGGGGCTTGAGCCCAGGAGCCTGGGGGGCTCGATCCCAGGACCCTGGGATCATGACCTGAGCCGAAGGCAGACGCTTAACGACTGAGCCACCCAGGCGCCCCCCTAGAAAACTTTATTTTAATCCTTAGATTAGAAAAAGTAAGCTACAAATCCTGTAAGGAGGCAGGGGAAAGAGATAAAGGAATCTGATAGAACTAGGAGATTGGCAAATTTAAGGTTAAAAACAAAATGTATCTTGATGATTAAAACACAAGAGCAAAAAACTCACTTAACAGCACAAGTATGCCTGAAAATTAAACGTGTTCTCCACAAAATACCTTCCAAAAACTCAAATCCAAAAAGGTGCTGAAGATTTTTAGTGCCACGGTTTGTGTTACAGCCAATGCTAGTATTGTGCCTATTGATAAGGGACTAAAGAAGTTAAATAAAACTAACAGTTCATTAAATTATCTGTATTGAAGACAAGCAACTTTTGAATTTTACATGTCCCTAGCTTCAGCTGTTACCCCAAATCATCATGAGTGTTCCTTCTTAGGAAGGAACAAATATGTTCAAAGCTTGTGTTACGATTAACAAAGCAGGAGCTAAAACTCATATAGCCTCTATATCTTCATTTTGTGGCAAGTACTTAAAAACAACTTATTGCTTGATTTAACTTAAAAAAGATCTGACTTCAAGTTTATACTCTAAATAAATAATTTTTCAAAGAGTGATTATAGGGGTGCCTGGGTGGCTCAGTCAGTTAAGTGTCTGTCTTCAGCTCAGGTCATGATCCCAGGGTCCTGGGATGGAGCCCGGCATCAGCTCCCTGCTCTGCAGGGAGCCTGCTTCTCCCTCTCCTTCTGCCTGCTGTTCCCCCTGCTTATGCTCTCTCTGTGTCAAATAAATAAATAAATAAAATCTTTAAAAAAGCAAACAAAAAAGAGAGTGGATTATAAAGAGCCCCCCCCAGCCCCTCCTTGCTTTTGGGGTGCCTGGGTGGCTAAGTTGGTTAAACAGCTGACTCTTGATTTAGGCTCAGGTCATGATCTGAGGGTCTGGGATCGAGCCCCAGGAGAAATCCACTTGGGATTCTCTCTCCCTCTGCCCCTCCCCCACTCCCCACTCACACTCTCTCTAAAATAAATAAATAAAATCTTTAAAAAAAAAAGCTCCCCCCCTTAATGAAATAGAACAGAAAACATAACTCATCACTAGTAAGTATTTGGTGAAACTTGTCTTTTTGTCTGTGAATGTGCTGGATCATAATGTAAAATGTATTTCTTAGAATGGGTCTCAGTCAAAAAGGTTTGAAAGACACCGCATAGCCTGCCTACAGCAAATCTACTACACATTTACTAATTGGAGGACTGTTGGGAGAAATAAAACTGAATCAAACTAAAAACCCTCCTTTTTGATTGTTCAAGAGGATATGAGGCACATTTAAGGCAATTGCTTAAAGCTGAAAGGATCCTCAGCAATTCTACCACTCAATTCACTAATAAGACAACATACTTACCCAAGGTCATTCTTCTATACAGTAGTTAGCATTAAAATCAAGTCTTCCATTCTAATTTTAAATGCACTAAATTAGGCTGCAAAAAGCCACTTAAAAAAAAAAAGTTATCAGCATTTAAATGCTAATTCTGAATTTCCTATTTTGGTTTCTAATAACCAAAAGAAATTGCAGCTTAACACATGCAACTATTTCCTCAAATACTATTCTAACAGATTAATGACCTCGCCAGCTTTCCCATTAAAAGCTTTTTCCAGCTAGTTACTTGGTACTTAGCTTTTTATGGCACTTTTCTTTTCCCATTATGTTCAGCAGTGCATGCAATACACTGGTTAGGAATGCAACACACTGCTTTTGAAAATGCATGACCAGGACCATAACATAACTGAAATCTTCGTAAATTTCTATATTTTGTCCAAATTTTAGAAGCAACATACTACAACTCTAACTAAATCAGACCATATTTTTTGTGATCTGTATACCTCACTCTATATAAAACATAAACATTTTACGAGATCTGAGTGAGAAGCATATGCAAAATATTTTATTCCCATCCCCTGACAAATAAATACTCACCAACAACAAAGTCAGTAAGAAAAGAAACATTTAAGGATTGAAGTCTAAACATAAGTGATATCTCTACAAAGAGCTAAAAAGATTAAACACTGAAAATAGGAAGCAGATTATCAACACTTCATACTACAAGCAAAGACATTTCTACATCCTCTCTCCCAATATCCATAACTCGTAACACTTGCAAAGAATGCCCCCCAATGCCTCAAATTACTTCTATAAAGAACAATCATTGTTTACACTTAAACAATTCTGTTAATAATTACTAACAAAATGCAGATTTTAAAAATTGCTAAACATTGGGAATAGCAGTTTCTTCTGACTTCTGAGCCGTATAGAAGTACATAGAAATTTCAAACAAAAACAGGGAAGGGGAAAGGGAAACTGACTGAGGCACACTGTCCTTCACACCCAAAGAGAAATGTCCTATTTTTTACTTTTATAGTACAGGTTTAAATGTACTAGAGAAAATCCAGTATTTTTAATCTACAGTCCAGCCAATTCACAAGACTGAATGTGAATTTTTCTCTTAGAAGATTAAGGGAAGGGGAATTTATAAATATGTGTGTATGTGTATATGCTTAAATTATACTCACAGCAACATAACCGAGATTGTTGCCCCAACAGGGAATTCTAACTCAAAGCAAGTACCACTCACATGCCAAATATAAGAGCTGCCAAAGTCCATTCATTCATTTTTCTAAAACATAATGAAAATAGGCGATGCCCTAAAGACACGATGAGGGGTGGGGCAGGGGTATGCTGGCAGGGCACTGGAGCCAATCAGTGCCCTGCCCGGGGTATGGAGTGGAGGGAAGATGATGTAGATGGCAGAGCTCAGGGTGTTATTGGGGGGGGGGGGGGGGGGGCAGGGAGTAAAATAAGTTTTAAAAAATCATACTCACAGGTATGAAAAATCTAGACGTGAAATACTATTAGACAATAGCCCTGTTCTGGTTTCCCACAGCTCAACTAAACAGTTTAAACAAAATTTAACCCTCATTTATAAGCAAAGACATGAAATCACTTAGGCTGGAATGTAATTCCTCTTAGATGAAAATATAATTTAAATCACTAGGAAACCAGAAGCCAGCTACTAGTTACAGATTTCTAGCTAGGGCACTAAATAAATGAAGTTTTAAGTCCTTCTAAATCAACTAACAAGGCTTCCATCACCAAAACTTCTGAAATATGTTTGAGTCATATTTACCTGTGGCTACAACTCAAAATTAAATACTACTAAAAGGTTAAGTGTAATAGTACAATCCTGCCATATATCTCGACAAGACACAAAGAAAAAAATACAGTAAATTTTTGGAAGCCAAACATTCTAAAGTTTCCTGAGTCTGTAGTAAATTGTTTTTAAAATAGCTACATGTAATATTAATACTTGTTTCCTTGAGTAACTACAAGGAACTTTGATACTAAATATTTACCATTTATCATTTCAAAAGAAATACCATGCTTATAAGCAAGCTTTGCTTTCACTGTTTCTCTTCAAATGTTTCCTAGCTCAGAATAATAATGAGAAATTATATAGCTGGTAATAGTTCCATGGTAGACCTTATCTAGCTGTATCTCAAAATTCTAGCAGATTATGTTTGGCTCCAAGTAACAGAAGCATCTACCTCCATGGTAAAATCTTGTCTTTCACAAAGAAGCCAATCTAACCCTTTAGCTATTTAAAAACTGCAGATGAGGGGTGCCTGGGTGGCTCAGTAGATTAAGCGTCTGCCTTTGGCTCAGGTCATGGTCCTGGGGTCCTGGGATTGAGCCCCACATCAGGCTTCCTGTTGGGAATGGTCTACTTCTTCATCTCCCTCTACCCCTCCCCTGTGCTCCTGCTCGCTCTCTCGCTCACTTGCTTTCTCAAATAATTAAATAAAATCTTAAAATAAATAAATAAATAAATAATAAATTAAAACTGCAAATGAAAAATCACAGATGCTGACTGATTTTTATCCATTGAGAATAACTAAAAGTCACACTGTACATCATGGAATGAGTTTAACATATGCACATAATTCTCAATTAATTCACAGAATAGTAGTAATAAAAGGTCATCTGTCCAATCCTTTGTGTGCAACACTTTTGAATAGGCACCCACTTCTGGGAGGCATTTGTAAACATTCTGGTCAACAATTATGACTCCAGCACGGGTTTATTGGTTAATTTCCTTCAGTTCATATTCTTACCTAGATCCTTACTTTATTTTACTGCCTCTTGGAAGTCATTGGAAAACCCATACAACTTCTTTCTCAAAGCACGAGACCAGTTACAAATGCCATACACAGGAGGAACACATTGACATCCAATTTTAATTTCATATACTTCAAACACCAGATTAAAAACTGAAAAATTATCAATTTGGTCTTTAGGTCACAGAAACAACTTGAACTATTCCTTTTAGTGTGCACTACAAGATAATTACAAAGTCTGAAGAAAAGCATGCTAGCTTTTAAAACACAAATGAAAAAGAAAAAAAGAAACAAGAAAGATCCATGCTCAACTTCCACTTCTACCATTTACTAGCTGCGATCTTGGCAAATTATTTAACTTTTATAGCCTCTCCACCTATAAAATGATTGAATTCTTCATGTCACAAGAATTAAATGAGAATATATGTAAAACACAGGACCCCCATAAATAGTTCCAAATTCCCACCCCTTTCTCAAGTCCTTTAAACACAAACGCACATACACTTCAAATTTCTCATCAAACCTCATATTAGACCCTAGAAGCAACTGGTAATAAAAACAGAATTTGTCACTGGGACGCCGGGCTGGCTCAGCTGGATGTGCATGATCCTCTTGATCTCTGAGTTGTGAGTTTGAGCCCCTCGCTGGGTGTAGAGATTACTGAAATAAATAAACTTAAAAAAAAAAAAAAAATCTAACCACCATTAAAAAAAAAAAGCCACACACAATCTGTCACAATAAGACAGAAATTTAAAAGACAACTAAATGAAAAACTGTTCTGTGTCACAAGAAGCCATCTTACTCAATGTGCCATTTACCTCAAGTAAATGGTAATCTGTTAATTTACTCTCTAAATACTAATAAAAAACAAAGAAATGAGAGAATAACCACTAATGTAACTATAAAATTTTAAACACATGCTGAGTTGGGAAAAATAAAAGGAAAAATAAACATTAAAATAATCTACTTCTGTGTTAAATTAAAATTTGGATAATACTCTAGCATAAATATGCTCAAAAAGACAAACCAATTTTTTAATACCAAGATTGGGAAGATGAGAAATTAGAAATTCACTTATGAACTTTAGAGTGCAGAATCTATAATTAAAAGTAATGAAGAAAACAGAATCTATTATAATACAAAAGAACTGGAAGACATGCCACAAACAAATTATTTGCAAATGATACATCTGGATAAAGGACTATTATCTAAAATACATAAAGAACTCTTAAAACTCAACAATAAGAGGGGCACCTGGGTGGTTCAGTCAGTTAAGCATCTGCCTTCGGCTCAGGTCATGATCCTGGGGTTCTGGGATCGAACCCCAGGTCAGGCTCCCTGCTCAGCAGGGAGTCTGCTTTTCCCTCTCCCTCTGCCCCGACCCCCCACTTGTGGTCACTCACTCGCTCTCTCTCTCAAATAAAATCTTAACAAAAAACAACAACTTAACAATAAGAAAACAACCTGATTAAAAAATGGGCCAAAGACTTAACAAACACCTCACCAAAGAAGATAGATGGCAAATAAGCATATGAAATGATATTCTACATATGTCACCAGGAAAATGCAAATTAAAACATCAGTGAGATACCACTACACACCTATTAGAATGACCAAAATCCGGATCATCAATAATACCAAATGCTGGCCAGCATGTAGAACAACAGGAACGCTCATTCATTGCTAGTGGGAATGCAAAATGATACAGCCACTTCGGAAAACTTCGGCAGTTTCTTCCAAAACTAAACGTAATCCTACCATCCGGTCCAGCAATCATGCTCCTTGGCATTTACCCAAAGGAGCTGAAAACTTAAGTTGACACAAAAACCTGCAACACAGATGTTTATAGCAGTTTTATCCATAACTGCCAAAACTTGGAAGCAACCGAGATGTCCCTTTGTAGATGAATGGATAAACTGGTATATTACGCACTGAAATATTATCCAGCACTAAAAAGAAATGAGCTATCAAGTCATGAAAAGGTTCCATGGAATAACCATAAATGCATATTACTAAGTAGAATAAGCCAATCTGAAAAGACTACTACTACCACTGTATGATTCCAGGTATGTGACATTCAGGAAAAAACAAAACTGTGGAGACAGTAAAATGATTTGTAGTTCCTAAGAGTGAGGGTGAGAAAAAGATGAATAGGGACAGCACCAAGGATTTTTTTGAGCACTGAAAATAATCTGAATGATATAATAATGGATATATGTAATTATACATTTGTCCAAACCCACAGAATGTATAACATCCTAAGAAAAAAAGCCCTAAGGAAAACCATGAACGTTAGGTGGTTATGATGTGTCAGCGTAGGTTCATCCTTGGTTAAAAAAAGAAAAAAGTACCACTCTGGTCAGTGATATTGATATGGGGGGAAGCTATGAATGTGTGGGAGCAGAGAGGTGTATGGAAAAATCTCTGTATTTCTCTCTCAATTTTGTTATAAATCTAAAACTGCTCTAAAAAAATTAAGTCTAGGGGCGCCTGGGTGGCTCAGTTGTTAAGCATCTGCCTCCGGCTCAGGTCATGATCCCAGGGTCCTGGGATCAAGCCCCGCATCGGGCTTCCTGCTCGATATCCTTAATAAACAAAGGATTATTAATTTTGCTTTGAAGAATTTATGAAATTGATTATGGGAGTAAAGCACCTGGAAGTAGGCAAAATATCAAAAGACAAAAGAGAATATATAATTTATTATTAAGTATATGGGGAAGTTCTTAAGAAATAAATATAAAGCAATGAGAAATTTTTAAAATAACAGTACTGATAAATAAAACAGCTCTCACTTGGGGCACTGAAAATATACATGAGCATCTCTCTTTTGGAAACAATCTGACTGTAGAAAATATTTAAGTGCATAGCCTTAGAAACCAATAATTACATTCTGAAATTTAATCCTAAAAAAATTAGGTCTAAATAGTGAAATCCGAGGTATTAATTTGTGTTTTATTCACAAGGCAATAGGTAGATTCCCTTCCCCCACTCCAAAGCCATTGTCTCAAGGTCTTTTGTGTTATTTTAGAACCAACAGTTAGAAGACAAGCCCCAGGCCCAAAGAGAGAAGTTCAGCTGGACTGTACTAGAGAGGGAGGGGATGGAAAGAATGAAGAGTTGAAGAGGTAGAAACTGGGGGAAAACAAGGGGCTTAAAGGATTCACCCAGATCAAGATCAATACCCCTGCCCCCAAGCCCACTGGGAGTGGCATATGGAAGAAGAGGATGGTGGTGCAGTGAGGGTAAGAAAGAGACAATGACGGTTAAGAACTTTGTTTTAAAAAATTCTGTGAAAGATCCTACTACTCAAGGTTCTCTGTAAGTTGGCCTTCAAAAGAACCTTCCAGGCTTATATAAATAGCATGTCATTGATAAACAGTGTAGATGGAAAACTGGAAAGCCTTTTCCTCATAGTGTTCTAGAATGTATGAAGCTATCCAAAGACTGGGAGAAGAAGGAGTTGTACAGGGGAATAATGACCAACAAAATTAGGTGAGGTCACAACACAACATATTAAATTTTAGTAAAATGGGAATATATTTCACAGTTACAACCTTACAGACAAGACTCAGGCCTACTGTATATAAGAAAATGTAACTTAAAAGAACAATTGGGGGTAAATCGTGGTGTTTCTGCATAAGGAACTGCTGTTAAACACAGCTGTAAAAAATGTTAATACTGATTCCTATGTACCAATGAATTATAAAATGGCACATACGAGGAGTTTAATAAATAGTTGTTGAATAAATATAAAACCCATCTTAGGGGAAAGAGAAAAGGAAAATATTCCAAACTGATACACTGGCATTGTCTTTTAGTGATAGAACTTTAGTGGAGTTATTTTGGTTTCTATTCTTCCCTGTCTTCTAAGATGTCTCTGACTATATATTACTTCCATAACAGAAAAAAAAAAAAAAATTAGGAAGTAATTCCCTTTAAATGCATTAAGAATTTCCTATATTTTCAAAACATCTTTGGTATGCTCTAGAACAGACAAATGAAAATTTAAATAAAGGAAGAAGATTTAAGTTATCTTGAGTGGGTAGAAGTAAAAAAGCACACTAAAGCTGTTTCTCCTATAGTTTAGTCAATATACAAAGAACTTTCCTCAAAGATCTTTCAATGTACTAATACTTGGTTCTTAAAAACTGTATCAGCACAGGGGCGCCTGGGTGGCTCAGTCGGCTCAGGTCATGATCCCAGGGTCCTGGGATCGAGCCCCGCATCGGGCTCCCTGCTCGGCGGGAAGCCTGCTTCTCCCTCTCCCACTCCCCCTGCTTGTGTTCCCTCTCTCGCTGTCTTTCTCTCTCTCTCTCTGTCAAATAAATAAATAAAATCTTAAACAACAACAACAACTGTATCAGCACAGTAACACTTCTAAAAACAAACTACTGATTTAAAATATTCTGACCATGCCCAAAATCATGAGAGGAGTGAATGAACTTTCTGCAAATCTCTGAACAAAGGCTGAGAGTGAAAAAATTAATCAGCTTTACAATATATCAACCATGACTTTTAAATTTCTGTTCAGAGTGATCAAATGCATCAATGACCAATTTCCTAAACGCAGTTGTAACTAAATGTCAGCATTTGTGGGCCAAACATTCTAATTGATTCTCTCTTGAGAATTAAAAAGAAATACACAGTCAAGTAGGAATTCAAGTGTTACACAACTCTAAGATCAAAATGTTAGTTCTGAAACTGATATCACAATTCCATGTGCTATAGTAGTACAAAGTCTCAAAAACAATTATGACAGTGTACAAATAATACATATTTTTATCAAAAATTTCTAACTTTTAACATAAGAAATGAGTTTTTCTGTGAGGTAAATCAGGCAAATTATGCCACTATACAAAACAATCACAACTATGGGAACACATAACCCAATTACGATTACAGTATACAAACAGTATTTGTTGTTTTGATCTAAACAGTTAAAATTTTTAGGGGCACCTGGGTGGCTCAGCTGGTTAAGCAACTGCCTTCGGCTCAGGTCATGATCCTGGAGATCCAGGATCGAGTCCCACATCGGGCTCCCTGCTCGGCAGGGAGTCTGCTTCTCCCTCTGATCCTCCCCCTCTCATGCTCTCTGTCTCCCATTCTCTCTCTCAGATAAATAAATAAAATCTTTTAAAAAAAAAAAACACTTAAAATTTTTAAATGGGAAAATGCTTTTGCTATGCAATAAAACAGGCAAACTACCACCATACAGTATGATCACACTATAAAAACAAAAATCAAACACACAGAAATTAGACTGTTAGAAATGGTAACAAGGCTTATCTTTGGATGAAGGGATTCACTGCAGGTCATTTTTATTTCATTTTTTCCTCTAATTTCCTAATTTTTATATTGAGAATATATTACTTCTATAGATTTTTTTCTTAAAAATCTTTTTTGTGTGTGATTTAAGGATGATCACAAAACCTAAGCTAGAAACAAGTGAAGTTATAACTTAGATAATGGGAGTCAAAATCAAATTACCATTTTCTAAACAATGACTATGAAAAGGACCTTCTACAAAAGGAAAGTAGGCTTCTGTGGTTATTAAATTACCATCTAGATTTTGAAAAGCATTACCTTGGCATCTCAGATATTTTACAATTTTATTAAAATAAAGCACTTAGAGATATTTTCACTAATCTTTTCACCCTTATTTACTGTACAGGAAGAACTAGCCACAAATTAACTATTTTGGAAAAAGTTAACATAAATAAACTACAAATATTATCGATACCAAAAATCAACTTAACCTTTTCCTCAATATTAAAATATGAATATGGGCACTAAATTGGTTAACAAGTTTAAGGAGACACAATGGCCAGAAATAATTAAAGAATATAAATAAAGCAGCAAGTTTACACATTTAGTATATATCCAAACATGTATTAGCAGTTCATGTGAAATAAAAGCATTTACCAAATATTTCAAGATATTTGCAATAAAAACTGCAATAAAATAATAAGAATATTAGAATATTCTTATAAGAATATTCTTATAATAATAGTCTTAGCAACAAATAAAATACCCAAAGAACAAGACCGTAAGAAATATCATTTCTGATACAGCTATGCTGGTAAATAACAAAATACAAGATAAAATTTTAAAGGACTAAATGCCAATTTTCGTAAAATAATCAGATATTAAAAGCACCACAAACCAAATAGAAAAGACTTCAAAAACCCAAATTTCTCTCTTCAGCAACGGCAAAAGAATTATGGTTTGTAAAGGGTGCTAATAAAAGAAACCACAGAAAGGAAGGTGCTAACATTTTTTGAAAGGAAGTAGTATACTTAACTTACTGTAGCATCAGCTCTTTTACAGCATTTTATTTTAACAGAATAGTCTAGGTCAAAGGTAGCCAGAGAAACCATGTGAACCATACATGCAATGTTAAATTTTCAAGCAGCCACATTTAAAAAAGTAAAAAGAATCAGATGAAATTAATAATATATTTACCCAGTATATCCAAACATGATCATTTCAACATGTAATCTATTTTTTTAATTGGAATATTTTAACTTTGTTTTTTACTAAGTCTTCAAAATCCAGTGTGTAATTTATACCCACACATCTCAATTTGTATGCTAAATATTCTGAAAGTTTTATTTACTTATTTGAGAGAGAGAGAGAGCAAGAGAGAATGCGCACACAAGCATGGGCAAGTGGGGGGAGTGGCAGAGGGACAGAGAGAATCCCAAGCAGACTCCCTGCTGAGTGCGGAGCCTGAATTGGCGGCTCAATCCCACAACCCATGAGCTCATGACCATAACTGAAATCACCAGTCAGACGCTTAACCGACTGAAGCCCCTGGATGCTAAATTTTTATTAGAAAAACCACAGAAAACAAATACTGAATTTGATACTAAGACTCATAAAATTTATCTGCATTTATCAGGAATGATTTTGAATGTAAGTGAAGTGATTACTGCTATCTTCTACAATTTCAAAATAAAATCAGAGGACAGTTCATATCACTTGTTTTCCTTTAAGGCTAAAAAGTGCATCATATCCCCAAAGCAACAGCGGAAAGAATGTCAAAGTAAAAACAGTGAATTAATTTTAAAAATTTTAAAAGAGTACCACTGCCAGAGAGGAAGATATTAGAGGAAAGGAAGGCAGCCCTGCTGCAGTGAGAAGGGTCCCAGAGGGGACTTCAGTCCAGGGGAGCTAAGAGATTATATTCATATTCATATTTTTACTCTCAACACTTCTGACAAATGCGTGGTGTTTCTCACACCACCAACAAATTTTTCAATTCTCTGGAAGTCATTCCTGACACTACCTGAAGTTAGTGCAAAGCATTAAGGGCTCAGTCCCACAAGTGCCCCCACTTGAGATGATAGCTGGAAGTCCCAGTATAGCTGCCACCTATACTTCTGACCAACATGCTATAGATCGGAGTTCCCATGACCTCCTCCTCACATTTGATAATTCGCTTGAATGGCTCAAAGAACTCTAACGGTTTACTTACCAGTTAATGCTTAAGGATGCAATCTAAGGCCAGCCAGATGGAAGACACATAGGGCAAGATATCACTGTGGAAATTCCAAGAAGTTTAGGAGCTCTGGGTCAGGAGCCAGGGGCAAAGATCGAATATATATTTATTATGCCACTTCTACATGAACAGGACTATGCGAATTCGTCCATATATTTAGCAAGATGAAAACCAAGTTTCTCACTACTGGAGAAGGGAAGCATACATGTAGGAAAAGGGGAAAGCTATAATGAACTCTAAGTTGAATTGGAATAGATCTGTCAATGTGAACTTGCGGCTTCCAATATATAGAGAGAGATATAAATATATACAAATATGGGGTGCCTGCGTGGCTCAGGTCATGATCCTAGGGTCCTGGGATCAAGCCCGGAGTCGGGTTCCCTGCTCAAACGGGGAGCCTGCTTCTCCCTCTCCTTCTGCCCCTCCCCCCTGCTCATGTGTGCTCTTTCTCTTGCTCTGCTCTCTCAAATAAACAAAATCTTAAAAAAAAAAAGTATACACATACACACAAACACACATATATACACAGACGCACAAACATTCATGCATACATATATAAATACTTCCTAACTCTTCACTAAAAAATCTGGAAACAGTGATGCCCCAGTAGCCATGAGTACACATTGCTTTCTGAATCTTGTTCTACACTGTAAGGAACCTGTTTCCCCTATACCAGGGCCAGGGTGGGGAAAGAACATCTTGTGCAGAAAATAAGGATATCATCAAAAAACGATAGGGATATGTTAATAAAAAGGACACAGAAGGCAGCTTCTGGCCCAATCCGGGACAACTGTTAAGTATTTCATAGTAAAAAGATTTTCTGAGGTTATTAGTGTATCTATCACATAAAGACAAGAGGAAAAAAATTCTGTCATGTAATAGTTAGCTAAGTACTGGTTGTTAAAGAAGTCATCTTGTGAAAACGGTTAAGGATGACAGATGTTTAAAACATTAAACTAAAATAAGATACTTAAGCAGAGTACATATTCAGTAAGATCTGTGAAACCCTGTAATAGTGGCATTTACGGCAAATATGGAAGCTTCCCTTCTATCCTTGTAAGAAGAGGCATAGAAAATGGTCAAGATTCTCCCCAGAAGAATATCACTATGCCCCACCCCCTCCACTTATGTTGGGGGGGCGGGGGGGCGGAATCTAGAGACAAAGAAGCTGGTACAAATGCAACACAATTTGTCCACCAAAAGTAGTATCTAAACTAGCACCTCCATGTAATAGGGTGCCTGGTCAGGCAGAACAAATACTTAAGTTGAGAGTCTACCATTTTAAAATTGCTGGTGGCTTTTTTTTGTCTAGGCAGAAAAGAGCAATGCACCTGAGTGTCACCTTCTTTGTTCTGGGAAGAACCACTTAAGTGGCCCTTCTCAGTAATGTAATTGAAGCAAATAGATATCTTATGCCCTAGAGAAGGTATATACCAGGCTCTATTTTTGACTTGATAAAAGCATCCCTACCAATAATATTAAATGGTACCGAGTTAAGAGAAAGTGTGTAGAAATATACACACACAAAAAAGGCTCTTGGTAATAAGCATGCAGACTCCAAGGCCTTCCCATTTAAATTTACTGTTACTAGAAATGGCCCTGAACGACATGGTCCACGGGCTGGAAAGTTTCCCCCATCCTCAACATCCACAATAATGCAACTTACCTTGAAGGAAGAGAGAATGAAAGCCTAAACCTATGCCTAGGATGAAAGAGGGAAGCTGAAAACCCCTACAGACCCAGTTACTCTAAACAAAACAAGAACATTTTGAACAATTTCCATACTATGAGGCGAGATCTTATGTGCCCAAGTCTGGATTACCCCTGGTATAACAGGGTAAGGAATTGTCTGACTTCAAAGAACCATTTTAGTCTAAAGAACATCCAGGAATCCAGGCCTATGGGATGATATGCTTATTAGTCTGTCCTGGTGTATACAAAGGCCAATAATATCAACTGATACACTTTAAGTGTTTTACTAAATTAATAGAAGTCTTGATACTTCAAGAAGAAAATCTCATTTATCTGGAAATCTTACTTGAGGTAACATCTTAGTCCCATAACAATGCTGAATAAATTAAACGTTCCAAAGGATTTCAAAACATAATTATGTAATTTAAATGAGATTTCTACTTGGAGCTCATACAAACAAGAAAGCCAAATCCTTCTCAGTAGCATTTGTAATATGTCAAAGTACACAGTGGGGAAAAAAAAAAGGTAAGAAGATTTTTTTTTAAATCAAGGAAAAAAGTCAGCATCAAGAGCTAACCTAACAAACTTTAATTTCAATCTCCAAAATAAGTAAAACTAAGTCCTATGGAAGTTATACAATAACAACTAACATGTTGATCTATTTGTTAAGTACTCCAATATCCTTAATTCTGCTTTCCTGGTTGAGTAAAAAATAGCATTGGTACCTAACAATTTTAGGAATTTAGGAATTTAATTAATTTTTACTAATAATGTAATACTTGAAAATGAACAATCTTTACAGAAGTTGCTAAAGACCACTGACAAAAATCCTACTAATGCTACAGCCATTCAATTTGTCTCTATTAGATGGAAATTTGATACACACAGACCACAGAAATAATACCGCTTTACCTTAAATAAGTCTAAACAGAACACCCTGTGATAACCAATGAATGTAAATAGCATCTAAAAAACTCTGAACACACCAAGAAGTTAATTAAAAAGACCCTACCATCTCCCTCTTTATAGAATCTACATATAAATACTGGCTAAAAGAACATTTAAATAGAGATTTATTTCATGAAGTGTAATATAAAGGTGTAAGATGCTCAATGATGAATTATAACTGCTAAATAGAGCAAAAGGACTTAGAATTCCACAAGAATTCAAACTCTTCTTCCTGGTTTAACTGAAGTAATCTGCAGTGGAAAGAACAAGATATACCATGATCTTAAATAAGTTATTAAACCTGAGTTAGTTTCTTCAAATATAAAATTAAGAAAATATCTGCCTTGTACTGTGCCTGTTGCAAAAAAAGGCTCTCATTAGATAGGTATTAGTGATTATTAATACCTTTCCAGCTTAATTAGCAAGGAACACTTTGCAAAAAAAAGGCCTGAAGAAAGGTATGCAGTATTTAGGGCTTTTGTTACAGAAAAGTCCATTTTTACCACATTCTAGAAACAGTATAGTAATTCAGAATCTTTCTTGTAACAAAATTTTATTTGAAATCTTGCTTTTTCCTCAAGTGACACACAAAGATGGGTCATTTCAGAGAGATGCTCACTTCTGAAGTATATATCACCATACTATTATGTAAATGAAACATGAAGGCCAGAGATCATAGGAGAGAAACAAACTCTCTTTAACCAGAACATTACTTCCAATGAGTATTCTGGTAAGTATTCTGGACACTAGTTGATAAATAGCATGAAGTATGAAAACTTATTTGGACTAAATCTAACTATCCACAAAAAATAACCAAAGCAAAATAATTAGCTTTTAACAGACCCTTAAGATAGATACTGAGGCAGAGAAAATACTTTTTCAATGCTTCAAGTTTTAAAGCCCTTTCCTTGCTTATCTATCCATCTCATCCTTGATCATGCCTTCTACTTAGCCAATCTTTCTTGCCCCATACTCATTTAAACTTGTCTAAATAAAAGAAATAGTTCTTAACCTTCCTCAGCCATTCCCTTAAATCCACTACAAATTTTCCACTATTCTCAAACCGTAAGATCACCAAATACCTGGAACAAATGTGACATAATGTTAATCTGTTAATTCTGCATGTATACATGAGTTTGTGATAACATCCTTTGTATAGCTTTTCCAAAAAAGGAACTATTTTACTTTACTAATACAGAATAATTTTTAAAATACGTAACAAGTTATAAAAGCAATACACTGTGTGTGTGTGTGTGTGTGTGTGTGTATTTTAAGAGGTGGGGGGGCGTGGTGGAGGCGCAGAGGGAGAGAGAGAATCTTAAGCAGGGTCCACACCCAGTACACAACAGACCTCACAATCCTGAGATCATCACCTGAGCCAAAATCAAGAGTCAGACACTTAACTGAGCCACCCAGGTGCCCCCACACTGTATGTTCTTTATGGTGTGTAAACTGTATCTAAATCAAGCTGTTAAAAACACACACACACACACACGTCAACCCAAGATCTAGATACATGTTCCAATAGAATTTCCCCCAATGATAGAAATGCTCTTTATCTGTGCCATCCAATACGATAGGCACACATGGCTTTTGAGCACTTGAAATGTGGCTAGGTTAACTGAAGAACTGAGTTTTTAAATTTTATTCCATTTTAATTAAGTTAAATAGCCATAGGAGGCTAGCAAACAATACATAAATCTAGGATGTTACCAGTGACTTCCATCCACCCTTGCTCACGACATCCCCTCTCTTAGATAATCCTGAATTTATTAATGACTTCTTAATAGCCAAATACAATAAATTTCCAAAGCCTAACTAATCTCTACAACTCTTTTCTAGTCCTTCTAAAATCTATTCTCCAAAATTACTACTATGCAAATTGGACTTCTCTACTATATTCCTTTCTTACAATTTTATTCCCTTGATTCAGCCATTCTTCTAGCGTTCTATTTAGTCCAACCCCTGGGCTCTTTTTTTCCATTGCCCACCCATTAATTATTCCTATTCTGCCCCAGGAAAATTATCCTCCCCTGGCTCTTCCTCTATTTTTCTCTACATATTTATATATATCCTCTCCCTCGATGAGTTCATGTACTTGCATTATTTCAGCTATGACTAACATAGACATTTGGGAACCTTGGACCTATTCTTCGAGCTCCAGTAATATATCCAACTGCCTACTGAACTTCTTGCTGGAGGTTTCACAAGTACCTCAGGCTTAACACGTCAAATTGAATGTATCTCCATAGCCTTTCCACTCCCCCAAAAAACAACACCCCTAATTCTTTCTTATTCCTTCCCTCAGTTGACAGCACAATCAGATCCCTACCCTTTTATCTGTGCTTCATTTTTCCTCCAAATGCCAATTCATCACCAAACACTGAATATTTTATCTCCGAAATATTTAAAGATTCCTTTTCTCTACTACTGCCCTCATTCAGGCTGTAGAAATCTCATACTCATACCCCACCTAAACTACACATACCTTGTACTCCTTAAATCCATTCTCCACAATTACTACTATGCAAATCTAATTACCTTCTTTGTTTATAATTCTTTAGTTACTCTCCACTGCCTATAGCTGAGTATTTGTGTGGGAGGGGTGTGCGGAACGTTCAGAGAGCATGTAAATATAAATATGATAATGATGTCTAGGAATTCTTCAACATGTTAAAGAGATGACCTGTGCATTTCCCAAATTTATCTTAACCCACAATGACATGCCAGTCCAAGTAAGGAGAGTATCCACATAGAGATGGATATATCAGGTTATTTAGCACAATACTACTGGCCATTACGATGATCTTGTTAGGGACACCCGGTTGGCTCAGTCGGTTAAGTGTCTGCCTTGGGCTCAGGTCATGATCCCAGGGTCCTAGGATTGAGTTCTGCATCAGGCTCCTTGCTCAGCAAGGAGCCTGCTTCTCCCTCTCTCTGCTCCCCGCCCCTCCCCCAAGCTTTCTCTCACTCACTGTCTCTCTCTCTCTCAAATAAATAAAATCTTAAAAAATAATAATAAGATGATCCTGTCATTATCCCAAGCAAGCTGTTTACTTCTATTAATAGAGAAAATGTGCACATCAATAATGATTTGATTTACTAATTAGTTTCACCTCTGTTTGGCTTATATATTAGTTTGTGTTTAATTAACACAAGACCATCCACCATGCACATACTGACCAAAAAAAAAAATCATCTGTCTCCAAGAAGCTGAACCTTGGCTGCATAAAAGATAATTATTTCTACAGAAATACTGTGGTTTTTCTTAACTAACCTGAATACGATGATTATACCAACTAGATTCTAAACACTTCTTAAAATTATTCCTAAATTCTTAAATTTCTTAAGTATTCTTGAATTTGGGGCACCTGGGTGGCTCAGTCAGTTAAGCAACTGCCTTCGGCTCTGGTCACGATCCCAAGATCCTGGGATCGAGCCCTGCATCGGGCTCCCTGCTCCACGGGGAGCCTGCCTCTCTCTTTCCCTCTGCCTGCTACTCCCCTTGCTTGTACTCTCCCTCTGTCAAATAAATAAAATCTTTAAAAAAAAAAAAGAATTCTTGAACTCCTAGAAAAACTGTATTTGCTTTTGTGATGACAATTTACCTGAGGATTCCTTCCTAAAAATCATGAAGCACATTCATTTAGTATAACGCACTTAATTAATATGTCAATCTTGCAATGCCAAGATTCAAGTCACGATGTCAAAAAGCAAATTCATTATGAAAGCCCATTTGATGGCCAACAGACACATGAAAAAGTGCTCAATATCGCTCGGCATCAGGGAAATCCAAATCAAAACCTCAATGAGATACCACCTCACACCAGTCAGAATGGCTAAAATTAACAAGTCAGGAAACGACAGATGTTGGTGGGGATGCGGAGAAAGGGGAACCCTCCTACACTGTTGGTGGGAATGCAAGCTGGTGCAGCCACTCTGGAAAACAGTATGGAGGTTCCTCAAAAAGTTGAAAATAGAGCTACCATATGATCCAGCAATTGCACTACTGGGTATTTACCCCAAAGATACAAAAGTAGAGATCCAAAAGGGTACGTGCACCCCGATGTTTATAGCAGCAATGTCCACAATAGCCAAACTGTGGAAAGAGCCAAGATGTCCATCAACAGACGAATGGATAAAGAAGATGTGGTATATATATATACAATGGAATATTATGCAGCCATCAAAAGGAATGAGATCTTGCCATTTGCAACGACGTGGATGGAACTGGAGGGTATTATGCTGAGCGAAATAAGTCAAACAGAGAAAGACATGTATCATATGACCTCACTGATATGAGGAATTCTTAATCTCAGGAAACAAACTGAGGGTTGCTGGAGTGGGGGGTGGGGTGGGAGGGATGGGGTGACTGGGTGATGGACACTGGGGAGGGTATGTGCTCTGGTAAGCGCTGTGAACTGTGCAAGACTGTTGAATCTCAGATCTGTACCTCTGAAACAAATAATGCAATATATGTTAAGAAAGGAAAAAAAAAAAAGAAGAATGTAGCAGGAGGGGAAGAATGAAGGGGGGGAAATCAGAGGGGGAGACGAACCATGAGAGACGATGGAGTCTGAAAAACAAACTGAGGGTTCTAGAGGGGAGGGGGGTGGGAGGATGGGTTAGCCTGGTGATGGGTATTGAGGAGGGCACGTTCTGCATGGAGCACTGGGTGTTATGCACAAACAATGAATCATGGAACACTATATCTAAAACTAATGATGTAATGTATGGGGATTAACATAACAATAAAAAAATTAAAAAAAAAAAAGAAAGCCCATTTGAGGGGCGCTTGGGTGGCTCAGCCAGTTAAGCGTCCAACTGGTAATTTTGGCTCAGGTCATGATCTCAGGATTGTGAGCTAAGTTGAGTGCTGGGCACGGACTCTGCTTAAGATTATCTCCCTCCCTCTGCTCCCCACTCTAAAAAAAAAAAAAAAAAAAAAGAGCCCATCTGAAAAATCTAAATTAATATAAATTAAGGTGGAGATATGATCACGTCAATCACAAAACCAAGCAAATTACTGACATCATTCTTCTCATGTAGAATATCAATAACCAACCTTTTAAAAAGTACACACAATATTAAGTATACCACCTGATAAAGACACCATCCTCTCCCAAATAAAAACACTCTTAAGAAGAGCTTCTGGCAACTTCTCTTCAGTCTGAAAAGCTGCTCCCCTTTGTCTTAAGATTTGATAAAATTCCTAAAATTGAAAAACCAAAAAGCTCCTAAAAGCGAACTTTATTTTTTCTAACTAGAAACTTTATTTTATTTTTTACTAATTTTTATTTGGATTAATCCAGTTGAGGTCAATTAGAAAAGGGTGGGGATAGAGGAGAGAATCTGTGTAAATATTAGAATCTGGATGAGTGCTATTCTCTTCCAGATTTTTAAAATTTTGCTTTTTAACTTTTACAGAGCTAAACAAAGTAGTGAACAAAGCAATTATATCATCGTTCCAATGTAGCTTATTAACTCAAACATTATAACTCCAGTGCCTTTTCCCTAATTTTCTATTGCATGTCTTAAAGCCCAACTTTAAGAAGTTTAAAATATCCAACCAATTTGTAACAAGTGACAACATAAGGCCTTTAAAAAATGGATTTTTTTAGGGGCACCTGGGTGGCTCAATGGGAAGCCTGCTTCTCCCTCTCCCACTCCCCCTGCTTGTGTTCTCCCACTCCCCCTGCTTGTGTTCCCTCTCTGTCAAATAAATAAATAAATAATCTTTAAAAAAAAAAAAGGATTTTTTTTTAAAGCACTATTATCCTTTTATTATCTATAACACTTTACAAAGTACCTTCACATAGTTTTTCAGTTACCTTCAACAATCCAGTTAAGTCATATTACTAATAAATCAGCATTACAGATGTAAGTTCCTTACTCAGGGTCAGATAATTGAGTAACAGAGAACCCAAATGTTCTGCCTTAGAGGTCTTTTCCATTATAGACTATTGTGTTATACTATAGTGAACTCTCCAAATACAAGATTAGAGAATCTGCTGTGGACCAAAGAGAGGCAAGGAGTATGGATAAAACAACCCTGAGATCTACAACTATTTCTAACTTGGAAAAGAACATAGTATTTATTAAAGTAATTTGAGAATCTATTTATATCTTCAAAGAGCTCAAGGACTAGTTAAGGAGACAAAGAATATAAACAATTTCGAATCATTCCAAAGAATACCATAAGAATGATCCCAAAAGGAAAAAGATCTCAGCAAATTCTGGAAGGTAATAATTCAAAAAGGCTGGCATTTTAGAAAGTGACAGGTCATGAAATTACAAAGTTAGGCAGAAGACAGGTAAAGCTAAAGAATTTCAAAGCACTGATGACAACATGTTCAACTCCAAAGATCCGCCTGTAAGAATGATAGCAACAATAAGAGTTTTGCTACATGAATTTTCAAGCGTAAGTATAGACAAATCAAACAAAATATTCACAAATATCCTCAAAGAGACAGCCTAAAAAGATGCTGTATCATCATAGTTAATACTTATGTGGCAGGCCCTGTCCCAAACGTTTTATATTTACATAATTCATTCAGCTGTCACAACAACTCTATAAAGTAGGTACTCTTACTACATCCCATTTTATCAATAGGAAACTAGCACAGAAGTTGCCCAAAGTGACACATCATCAGCTGGGTCAGGATTTGAATTCAGTTATGTTCTTAATGACGATGTTATACTGCAGAAAACAATGCCCTCTTCAAATCTAAATTTAGGTCATGCATGGTAAGTCTCACCTATTCCTGCACACTCCAGTAGTCCTGTTAAGAAAAAAAAAAAAAAAGAAAAGAAAACCAAAAAATTCCTCAAATAAAATGCAAGATGCTAAAAATAAATACAAAGAACTGGTACAGCAAAACCTAGTAACTTAAAATTTTTTCATGTTATACTAACATTTTCAGAAATTATAATTTGAGCATAACCATTCTTGCTACTTTTACAGCTTTATCTAAAAAACTTAAAAACTACTAGAAAACCCAAATAAAAACTCCTATTCCCATTTTTACCAAACTTAATTTCTGGTTTTTGGTTTATCCATTCAAATTTACAATACCTCTAATTTTAATGCCAACAAAATTGGTTGTAATCAAATTTTAAAATAATAATATAATTTGGCCCCCCCTTTAAAAAAAAAAAAAGAATAATTTCCGAAAATGAGAGCTCAGTTTTAGTTGCATGTTTCCATAGAGATTAAGTAGAATGCCTTTCAAATGACCAGGATCGTGCACTAAAACCTAAATATCAAGAAATGAACTCAATCACCATACAATAGATTCCTCATTTGTTTTACACAAAAACAACCTTACACTAGGAACAACTGTGATACTTAAGATACTTAAGATGAGAAAAAAGGTAAACAGAAAAGGAAAACATTTAAATCCTTAACGCTAAGAAAAATCATTGAATCAACTTAAATATAATTCTCAATTCCTGTACCACAAAGATTACTTCCTACAGCAATAAATTTACATATATTTTAAATCATACCAAACCAAAATTATGCTATTTTTAATCCCATTCTGTCTTGTTAGGAGGGAAAAAGGATTACTTCAAACAAGTTACCATTCTTTAATTTGCACAGCAGCAACACTTGAGTTATCTCAATGTTGCCCATACTCATCAGTGACTCTGAGACTTTAAAATAAACAAACAAAAAAAACTCCGAAGACCATTCCCTGAAACCTTGTTCCTGGGATTGAAAATTACTGAAGATTCTCATCCTGAAAAACAAGGAATTTGGCACAAATGTAAAAAATAAAGGCAAAAAACCCATCAATATTCAAATGGAAGATTCAGTTCAGGAGTTATTTTAAGAACTAAAGCAAAGAAATAAATTATGGTTTCTTAATCACAGAACCACATCACATTTCTGCAGCATTGCTAAACTTTTTATAAAACATTAATAAAAACCTGGACACCTGAAACTAATGTAACATTGTGTCAACTATACTTCAATTTAAAAAAAGAAAATTAAGTCCCAAAAAAATTAGTATCATATACTCATGATGAGACATGACCCTTAATTTACAAAAAAAAAAAAAGAAGAAGAAGAAGAAGAAGCCAGAGCAAAGCAAGCACTAAGAACACTGGAGCTTAAACAAAATTTGACTTCCCCTTCCAAGTTGATCTGGAAACAATCTCATCAATATACAAAGTGAATGTATCAAGTTATCAAGTGAAGGCTAGAAGCAATTTGGGGAGAAAAGTACTTAAAGTAAGTAAAATCATTTACAAATCTGTGTATAAATACATTTTCTTTAAAAAATTATGCTACATTTAAAAAACTAAGATCCTTCCATAGAAAAGCAATGTAAACTCTGCAAAGTCCAGCAATAACATTTTCTGACCAAGGCAAACTGAGTATTAAAATTTAAGGCATGTCATTTGCCTAATAAAATCAAGTAAAGAAATCTGCATCTTAAAAGATCAAAGTTAGTACTTAAGATCCTGTGGTATCAAAGTATTACCTAATATTATTTATTAGGAATTGATACTTGTTTTAATAGATAGCTATGCATACTGTGATTCTAAAAATTAGCCTGATGGAAACAAATTTGATTTGTATACCACATTCACTCATTCTCCAACCCAAAAAGTCTATTTATACATTTGAATTGATAAAATCAATACCCAAACCAAAGTATTGAATTTGCTATGATTATAGAATTCTGAAGAAATCTGATAGTGACTTCCACACCAAAATACAATTGCCTCATTTGAGATGTACTAATTAGCCATTTACTAGACTAGAAATGTTTTAACATTTCCCAAATCATTAGATCCTAACCAGTTTTTTTTTAAGATTCTATTTATTCATTTGAGAAAGAGAGCACTGAGGGAGAGAGAAGCAGACTCCCCGCTGAGCAGAGAGCCCAAAGAGGGTCTCAATCCCAGGACCCCGAGATCATGACCTGAGCTGAAGGCAGACACCCAACCCACTGAGCCACCCAGGTGCCCTGATCCTAACCAGTTTAAAATTTGTTCTTTACCAATCTAAGCAAGTCATTTACCTGCTCCATGATTTCAGGTTCTTTATTAAGTAAGTAGTTGGGCAGAATAACATAAGATTTCTTCCAATTTTAATACACTAAGATTTTTAACTCAACAACTGAATACAATATTTCTCCTATCTTCCTACAAAAAATATGTATGTTAGGAGTATACTTTCATGAAAAAGCTTTGCTTTCTTCCCAATGCTTTAATAATCCCTTGACTTGTCCTTTAATTTGTATCCAAAGATAAGAACTCAAACAATCACCTAATGAATAGGTTATTAGAAAATGTCCTGGTCAAGAAACCAAAAATACTGCCCAACTACTGCTATAAAGGATCCTGGGGCTGGGAAAATCACATTTTAAAAAACAAAACGAGAAATTGTATAAACAGGGCCAAATGACATATGAAAGTTTCTAAACCAGGGTACCACTCAATGAGCTAGGATTTATTTGGTTCTGCAGCCAAATCCTCAACTGGCTTTAAAATAATATGGTGATATTATATATAAAGCATCCAATATTCTTTAATTTGACCATGCCCATGTCTAGACAGAGAAAAAAATCCAAAAAGCAATGAGTTCAAAGAAAAGCTGAGCTTAGACAAAATTATTATGACATTAGACAAACTGATTTTTCCCACTATATCATTAGTTCCAAGATAAATAAACTATCAAAAAATGCCAGGTGAGGGGTGCCTGGATGGCTCAGGTCATGATCCCAGAGTCCTGGGATCCAACTGCGCAACAGGCTCCCTGCTGGGGGGCGGGGTCGGGGGTGGGGGGAGTGTCTGCTTGTCCCTCTCCCTCTGCCCCTCCCCCTCCACTCATGCTTGCTCAAATAAATTAAAAAAAAAAAATTCCAGGTGATTAAGGAAAATACACACATTACACTCTGTAAGTCCTCAAAGTTAAATTCAAATTGAAACTAACAAAATTAATCCATAAACTGCTCAACATTTACTTGGGTCCAGTCTTAAGAAAGTAAGGTAACCAACTAAAAAAATATATCTATAGAGCACCTATTCAAATGTAAAACCTTAACGAAAGAATAAAATCCAGGATCAGCAGCAATAGGCACTCCTGGTACAAAAGCAGAAAGAAAAAAAAAGTGTCCCCGTGTAAACAGAATTTTTGCCTGTAAACCAAAAGGAATCAGACCTAAGTTTTTGAGTATGACTGACCAATAGGAATAAATTATAGTTTGACAAGATTTTTTCAAAAAGGTCTGCACCCTTTTCAATATAAACCACCATAAAATTGAGCTTTTATTTCACAATGCCTTAGAAGTTCTACATCATTTACTGTAAAACTTAAGAAATTATTACGTTCCTAAAGAACTTGTCAGTTTTTTTTTTTTTAAAGATTTTATTTATTTATTTGAGACAGAGAGAATGAGAGAGAGAGAGAGAGAGCACATGAGAGGGGGGAGGGTCAGAGGGAGAAGCAGGCTCCCTGCCGAGCAGGGAGCCCGATGCGGGACTCGATCCCGGGACTCCAGGATCATGACCTGAGCCGAAGGCAGTCGCTTAACCAACTGAGCCACCCAGGCGCCCAAGAACTTGTCAGTTTTTAAGTTCACTTCCTTCCACATGTTGAGTTAACTTCCCTTCACATTTGATATGGCCTTGGTCATCTGGAAGGTGACATTCAAAGGGTTAAGTGCTAACATATTCATTCATGGATAAACTCCTAGACTATTCAGTTACTTTCATATCCTATTTTGATCCATTCAGTCCATTTTCTTGACAAGAAGAATACAGATAATGGCATTTTTCCTGTATACTGTAACTGACTTTTTCATTCAGTGGAACTCTGCTTCTTCCAACAACCTCCGTTCACTTCCGGATGCGAGCAACGTTCAATCAAGCTGCTATAGGTCAAGCAACAAGTTGCCCAAACCTAGCTATTTAAAAGTAGAATATACTTGTCAACCAGAATGACACACCATTATTTACACCATGAAAACCTCCCTGAGAGGTTAAAAGCAAAGCACTTTGAGTCCTTTGGACTCTTGGAAAAGTCTGGCTTAAAAACCTTTCATAACAAGTTTAAAATAACCATAGTGACATTACAACTCTCAAAGCACATAGTTTTACATGGGCTCTTGTACTAGTCACTGTATAGTGAATGGGGTGAAGCCTTACTAGTTTTAATTTACCCTGTCAGGTAACTTCTAGCTACCAAAAGCCTTAAGCATCATCAAGTGGGACAATACCAAACACTTATTGTACCTTTCTAGTCCGAAGTCATTTATCCAGAGAAGAAAGTCTTTTTTGTAGTTTATATTAAATGCCTGTGCAATCACCAACTAAGATATATCCCAAGTAAGGTCATTCAGGAACAAGGTCGTTCTTATTTTAAAAGTACAGCTTGATCTCGGGGATGGAAACTCGCATGTAACACACCAGCAGCTCTACAGTGCAGAGCCTCTGCTGAGATTGAAACGCACAAGGCAAGAAGACTCTGTACTTTCCTAACTCAGAAACTTTCCCACTAACTCCGAGTTTCCTGCCAGACACTAAAACAGTAACAAGTAGGTAATGCGTTTGTACTAAGATGATTTTCACCACTCCCCCCAGTAGCAAACCTCTTTGGCTACCAATAATTCTTATCCTCGTAGGTCATGCCCCAAGTTCTATTTTCAATCTCTTTCAAAAGTTGGCCTCCCACTCCCCCCCCTCCAGAGCGAACAGTTAAGAGAATGACTTGTAAAGGAGGAATTCGATAAACCGGCTTCACCGAGCCAAATGTAGATCCAAACCACCGTAAAATAAAGAAGTGGGGCTATACCTGCAGTTCACACCAGGCGACCTCCACTGTAGTTTCAGTGTCCAGACCTTTGTAGACGGTCTTAAAGGAGCCTCTGCCAATTTCGATGTCAAACTTGAGAAAGCGGCCATCATTGGACATTCCCACGGCCTTGGTCTCCAGCTCTTCGATATCATCCTGCTGCTGGCTCCGTTCCTCCTGTAGCTCCTTGGCGGTGCCGCCGCCGCTGCCGCTTCTGGCCGACGGAGGCTCCTCTTTGCTCCCCACATGGTTGGGCTGGGACACTTGGCGATCTCTGCTGGTACTGCCGGGGGCAGTCGCGGCGGCAGGGCCCGCGCCGGCTGGCTCCCCAGGGGCGGCAGAGGCGGGAGGTAGCTGCGCTACCTGGGCAGCGGCGGTGGCGGTCAAGGTCTCCTCGCGGTGCGGCTCCGGCGGAGTACTCTGCGGCGCGACCGCGGAGACGGTGGGCTGGGGCAGAGAAAGGGGAAGGCCGGGCAGTTCCAGCGCAGTGGCGTTGGAGTCGCAGATGACGCTGCGGCGGAAGAAGCGGTGCTCGGTGGTGGTCGTGGTCGCGGCCGCGCCACGGCTGTCCTTGTCCATAGTGTGGCGGCGACGCCGGTACTCCTCTGTCCGGCCGGTCCCAGCGTCGGGCGCCGCGCTGCCCAGTTTCTCCCCCACCGAGGAATCGGAGCTGGAGCCATTCTTGGGGGAAGGCGCCGGCGGCGAGAGGAACAGGGAGCTCGGAGTGCTGCTCTGCTTCTCTGCGGCGCCGCCTGACATGGTCGGTCCGCAGAAGCGAGGCGAGCGGGCTCGAACTTGTGAATGAAGAGAGGGCGAGGGGCCGAGCCCGAAGAGCGGCGGAGGTGTGCGGGTCCCGCTACTAGGGCTCCCGCTCCCGGCGGGTTCGGATGCACCCGGACGGCTCCTCACTCAGCACTGACAAGCCGCCCCGAAGGAGACACGGACCACTGGGCCCAGTTGCGGCGGCTGCTGCGGCTCACGAGGGGGCTCGTCGGCGGGCGGTCGAGGAGCTGAGCCACGGGGGTTAGCGCCTCACGGTCCGCATCCATCCTGCGGCGAGCGGCGGCCGGGAAGGCTGGAGCAGCAGAAGCGCCGCAGTCATGAGGGGCAGGGCAAGGAGCCGGCACCGAGTCGAAGCGGATGCGGCGGATGCGGCGGCGGCTCCAGCTCCCCGCAGCCGCCGCCGCTTCCCGAGCTGGGCGGGCTAGGCCCCGGGGGCGGCGGCAACGCGAGGAACGGACGAGCACGGACTCCCGAGCGGTGGCAATCCCAGAGCCGAAGAGGGTGGGAGGGGCCGAGGAAGGCGAGGGAGGGCCGGCCCGGGGGCTCCCGGTCAGTCAGTCAGTCGGTCGCCTCCTCCCACACGCGCCCCCAGCTAGGGGGACCAGTCTCACAGGGCGCCCATCGCCCGGACGGGAAGAGCCGAAGCCTCGAAGCCTCGGTGCCTGAGGAGCGGGCCCCCCCTTCCCCGAGGCCTCCCCGCCCCGGGCCTGGCAAACCCCCGTCTCCTCCCGGGCCGGTGCCGGGGGCTGACAGAGGGAGGGAACGGTGGGGAGGGGAGGGCCGCTCACCGCGGGGCCCGAGCTCCGCGGCTTCTCTGGGCCGAGAGTAGAGGAGACCGAGAGGACTGGGTGAAGGGGGTTAGGGAGAGGAAAGAGTAGTCACCCCCACCAGGCTCCTTCTGTCACCGAAGATGGGGGTGCAGAGTGGCCGAGCGTGGAGAGCCGCGTCCGCCGGGGAAACTCTCCGCGCTAAATGGCGCCGGGAGTCTGAAGCCTCCACACAGCCCGCTCGGACCCCGCCCCCCGCCGCCCGGGGCGCCCCACCCCCACCCGGCTCTCGGGGCTCTCGCGCAGGCGTGCTAGTACCGAGGCTCTCTGGGATTTGTAGTTCTTGCCTGTGAAGCATGAAAGGGATTGGGGAGGAGGGAGCCTACGACTTCCGTGATGCTCTGTGGTTGCTTTAGCCTGATGCCTCATGGGAGTTGTAGTTTTCTTTGGAAACCGCCCCTTCTGGAAGGCTGATGGGAGCGTCACCGTGGGTCGCTAAACCCCATCCTTAAGCCAACGCTAGCTAGGAAAATCATTATTTAGCGTTTAATTGTGGAAAAAGGGCCGGAAGAAAAAAAAGAAGAGGGAGGCAGGACGAGAGGAGAGACTCCCGTCATGCACTGCTGAGGCGAGAGCGCTAAGAGGTTGCCATGCAATGAAAGATGATCTGTTGTTCATCTTTAATGGAGAGAGCCGCAGTAGTGTTGAGTGTAGGGGTGTGGGAGTGGAGGAGGAAAGCAAGCAAAGAGAACCAGAACCTGAGCTCAGAGAGCCAGAGGGGCTGAAGACTCCTTCCCTAGGGTAAAAGAAATTTTGTGAAAATTGTGCATGGGATTAATAGTGATGAAATGGGTTGCAGAAGGAGACAGGGAGTGTTACCTCCTCTCCTCTTCCCTTCCATAACAATTAAGGCCACACTCTCAGCTCCAGCCCCACGATAGATAGTCTGGCTCTCAAAGATGGGCTGCCCTCCTGAAATCCAGGAGCATATTGAATCCTTTGCTATGCCAGAAAAAAATTAAGGGTGCGGTGAGCGAGGATTCGAGAATAGAGAAGGTCCACGTATCTTTGCGTCTTTTACCACAAACTTGAGAGAGCCGAGTTGACTTTTGCTATGTAGTCGATTGAGCTTAATTTCCATCTTTCATTTGCCTGAGGGCTTAGTAAAACAACATCCCCTTTCTCTAGAGGTACATGAATGTACACATGTAATTTATACCGTGGCTTTGGACTTAGAGGAAATCTAGATCCATGTAGTTCACAGTAATGGAATGCTTTCCTTGAAAGCATCCTTAGGCTCTCTGGACCCCTTCGCTCCTCGCAACTACTCAAGATTGTACAGGTGATGAGCACCAGGGGGCACCAGACAGAGTGGGAAGCCAGACCAGTCAGATGGCAGTTAAAAGTCTTAGCCCACCGGGTAAGAGCGGGAAGATCTTAAACGTATGCAACCGCATCAGAGCGTCCATAGGCTCCTGCCTCTCATCAGCGCCCGCTATAGAACGAACTCAGAAGCACACTTCCTAACCGAGCGCCCCACTAAGAGTTTGAGTAGTTTGGAAGCAACTTGACAGAAGATTCGTTAGCACCAGTTTCCTAGAAAATGCCCACAACTTATCGGGATGAACTCCACCTAGAGAAGATTTGCTATATAATTTATATGATACGTAAAATAGTTACACTGTTTTCAATTTTTCCTCAAAAGCTACACTTTTAGGTTTACAAAAAAGTTGGTTTTAAAAACAAAGGTTGTTAGGTTTCATGGAGCTAACAGATTATGAGCACTTTAAAATATTAATTCAGGGGCGCCTGGGTAGCTCAGTTGTTGGGCGACTGCCTTCGGCTCAGTTCATGATCCAGGGTCCTGGGATCGAGTCCCACATCGGGCTCCCTGCTCAGCGGGAAGCCTGCTTCCCCTCTCACACTCCACCTGCTTGCGTTCCCTCTCTCTCGCTGGCTCTCTGTCAAATAAATAAATGAACTCTTTAAAAAATAATAATAATAAAGTAAAATATGAATTCAGTGAGGGCAACTAGAGTACACACTACCAAGGCCCTTGACAATCGTGCCTTATCAACATGTTTTTTTTCCGCAACAAACAATTAAGTTCATTGTAAATAATTAACTGTTGGGGTAAAGCCACTCTTGCCCACCTGACAGCTTTCCCTACCAGTGTAACATTAGCTTCACTATGAAAACAGGTACAACTTTATATTGAATATAACCATATTGTGTACAATGGTTGGATTTAAAGGTTAAACTGTTTATTTGCCAAGTTCCCTTTTTAATGCTTACCAACTTCCAATTAACATGATATTTTCTGTTACTCATTACTATAATATCCCTAATAATACTTTTCCTTTCTTTGTCATTTCAGTTATCAAATAAAGAATTGATTCCCCTATAATCCATATAAAACATCAAGTGGCATAAATAGGAGCAGCAGAAAAAACTCAAGATACCATAGACACACTAAGCTTAAGAGATTTTAGTTCCTGACAGGTGGATCCATAAGAATAAGTATTTTATTGGCTCTCACCATGTTCTTTGTTCACTTTAGTCCTTGTTCATTTTCTCAAACTGAGTCATGTTTCTATTTCCCATCAATTCACATTTTACGTATACATGGTCCCCGCCATTGGTGACTGGCTAGTAATGAAACCGGAAACAGCTTTGATTTAGACAGTGGCTGAACATACAAAATCTACCTTATTTTGTATGTAGCTTCTTGAAGTATAGGGGAAAAAATACCGTCTTGAGAACATTTCTTTTTTTGTCTCCTTTCTCTCTTTTCCCATGCCTATGGATATTTTTAATTTTACCTCCCTGTCATGTGGAACTCAAGGAAGAAAGGAAAGTCAGGCAGTTAAACAATGAAGAACAAAATTTTTTTAAACCTTTTTTATTATAAATGAAATAACGGGGAAGGTGGAACTTGCCCTATATCAAAGCATATCATAAAACCATAGACTAAATGTATGACCTTGAGATAAGCATAGATAATGAAACAGAAAAGATAATACAGAAACAGTCTTATGTATATATGGGAATTTTGCATATGAGGAAGATAGCATTTCAAGTTAGTGGAGAAAGGTTAAATAAACAGTGTTTGGACAACTAGTTATTCATTTGAAAAACAAATTAGGGGGCGCCTGGGTGGCTCAGTCTGTTAACCGGTTAACCGGCTGCCTTTGGCTCAGGTCATGATCCCAGGGTACTGGGATCGAGCCCCACATTGGGCTCCCTGCTCAGCGGGGAGCCTGCTTCTCTCTCTCCCTCTGCTGCTCCCCCTGCTTGTGTTCCCTCTCTCTGTGTGTCTCTCTCTGTCAAATAAATAATAAAATCTTTTAAAAAGTGTTTAAAAAAAAAGAAAAACAAATTAGGTTCCATGTCTACCCCCCACCCTTCACAAAATTAATGTCCACATAGTTTAAAGACTAAATTTTCAAAATAAACTCTAAGAATATTTAGAATCTAGGAAAACATGGGATAGGAAGGGACATCAAAGAACAACCCAAGAGCCATAAAGAAAAATATTTGACTATTTCAAAATTGACAAAACACAAACGGTGAGCTGACAGAAAAATTTTGAAACCTGTATAGCAAAAGACTAATATTCAAAATATATCTAAATAACACCTTAAATCACAAAGGATAATAAATCTTATAGAAAAAGGGGACAATTGAGACAGGAGGAAATCCAAATGACAAAAATAAACTTTAAAAAAATGGTGGAACTCAGTAACTAAGGAAGTGCAAATTAAAATAAGATATATACTTTTCCCTTACAACATTGGCAAAAATTTTAAGCATTTATAATATCAAGTGTAGGCAAGGTGTGGAGAACTCATGTGCTATTAATGATAGCATAAATTAGAAAAACGTTTTTTTGAGGGTAATTTGTTAGTACTTACTGAAATGTACAACATGCACAGCCTTTGAGCTAGCAGTTTCCCTTCTTGGTACCTGCCTTCTAGAAATACTTGTATGTATGCACTAACAAATATGTATATGAAGATCCACTACAGTTTTGCCTATAACAAGAAATTGAAACAACCTGCATGTAGTTAAACTATAGTATATCTAATTTTGGGAACATCATGCAACAGGAGAAGAGAAGGAGGTAGATATATATGTGGTGGCATAAAAAAGTGAAAAACTCAAATTGTTGAATTATATGTACTAGATCATATGTTGTATTTTTAAATTTTTGTTTCTATATGTATTTCAATGCACACAGTAAAAGTATGGGCAGTATACACCAAAATGAAAAGTGGGAGGCTACTTCTGGGGAATACTCTTATCTATATTGTATGAATTTCTTAATATATTCTCACTTATTGCACACAATTTGAAAAATACAATAGAATATGAAAGTACAAATCGCCAGCAACCCTACTAGCCTTTGAGATATCAGCTTTTGCATTTGACAACATACAGCATTGGACATTATATTGGACAGCATTATATTGCATACAATACAGCATTACATTAGACAAAATCCATCTTGATAAAAACCCTCAACAGAGTAGGGATAGAGGGAACATACCTCAACATCATAAAGGCCATGTACGAAAGGCCCACAGCTAACATCATCCTCAATGGGGAAAAACAGAACAAGAACAAGACAGGGTTGTCCACTCTCACCGTTGTTATTTAGCATAGTCTGGAAGTTGTAGTCTCAGCAATCAGGCAACAAAAAGAAGAAAGGCATCCATATCAGCAAGGAAGAAGTCAAATTTTCATTTGAAGAAGAAGTCTCTTCTTCATTGTTTAACTGCCTGACTCACCCTATTCACAGATGACATGATACTTTATGTAGAAAACCTGAAAAACTCTGGCAAAAAATTGTTAGATCTGGTACATGAATTCAGGAAAGTCACACAGGATATAAAATTAAGGTACAGAAATCTGTTGCATTTCTATATACCAATAATGAAGCAGCAGAAAGAGAAATTAAGGAACTGATCCCATTTATAATTGAACCAAAAACCATAAGATATCTGGGAAGAAACCTAACCAAAGAGGTAAAAGATCTGTGAAAACTTGTGAAAGAAATTGAAGATTACACAAAGAAATGGAAAAACATTCCATGCTCATGGTTTGGAAGAACAAATATTGTTAAAACGTCTATGCTACCCAAAGCAATCTACACATTTAATACAATCCCTATCAAAATACCACCAGCATTTTTCACAGAACTATAACAAACAATCCTAAACACAAAAGATCCCAAATAGACAAAGCAATCTTGAAAAAGAAAAACAAAGCTGGAGGCATCGCAATTCCGGAATTCAGGCTATATTACAAAGCTGTAGTAGTCATCAAGACAGTATGGTACTGGCACAAAAGCAGACACATAGATCAATGGAACAGAATAGAAAACCCAGAAATGGATCCACAACTGTATGGTCAACTAATCTTCAACAAATGAGGCAAACTATGCAATGGAAAAAAAGACAGTCTCTTCAACAAATGGCGTTGGGAAAACTGAACAGCAACATGCAGAAGAATGAAACTGAACCACTTTCTAACACCATACACAAAAATAAATTCAAAATGGATTAAAGGAGGGCACCTGGGTGGCTCAGTCTTTGAGCATTTGCCTTCGGCTCAGGTCATGATCCCAGGATCCTAGGATCGAGCCCCCCTCCCCAGTCTGGCTCCCTGCTCTGCAGGGAGCCTGCTTCTCCCTCTTCTACTCCCCCTGTTTGTGTTCCCTCTCTCACTGTGTCTCTCTCTGTCAAATAAATAAATAAAATCTTTGAAAAAAAAATGGATTAAAGGCCTCAGTGTGAAACGGGAATCCATCAAAATCCTAGAGGAGAACACAGGCAGCAACCTCTTTGACATTGGCCATAGCAACTTCTTACTAGACACGTCTCCAGAGGCAAGGGAAACAAAAGCAAAAATGAACTATCGGGACTTCATCAAGATAAAAAGCTTCTACACAGAGAAGGAAACTTTGATCAACAAAACTAAAAGGTAGCCTACAGAATGGGAGAAGTATTTGCAAATGACATATCTGATAAAGGGTTAGTATTCAAAATCTATAAAGAACTTATCAAACTCAACACCCAAAAAGCAAATAATCAAGTTTAGAAATGGGCAGAAGACACAAATAGACAGTTGTCCAAAGAAGACATCCAGATGACTAACAGTCACATGAAAAGATGCTCAACATCACTCATCATTGGGGAAATACAAATCAAAATCACAATGAGATACCACCTCACACCTTTCAGAATGGCTAAAATTAACAACTCAGGGAACAACAGATGTTGTCAAGGATGCAGAGAAAAGGAATCCTCTTACACTGTTGGTGGGAATGCAAACAGGTGGAGCCACTCTGGAAAACTGTATGGAGGTTCCTCAAAAAGTTAAAAATAGAATACCCAGGACCCAGCAATTGCACTACTAGGTATGTACCCAAAAGATACAAAAATACGGATTAAAAGGGGCACAAGCACTCTGATGTTTATAGCAGCATTATCAACAATAGCCAAACTATGGAGAGAAAGAGCCCAAATGTCCATCAACTGCTGAATGGATAAAGATGTGGTACACACAGACACACATACACACAGGAATATTACTCAGCCATCAAAAAGAATGAAATCTTGCCATTTGCAAGGATGTGGATGGAACTAGAGAGTATTATGCTAAGCAAAATAATAAGTCAGTCAGAGAAAGACAAATACCATATGATTTCACTCATATGTAGAATTTAAGAAACAAAACAGATGAACATAGAGGAAGGGGGAAAAAAGAGGGAGGGAGCCAAACCGTAAGAGACTCTTAACTATAGAGAACACAATGAGGGTTGCTGGAGGGGAAATGGGTGGGGGATGGGTTAAATGGGTGACAGGCGTTAAGGAGGGCACTTGTTGTGATGAGCACTGGGTGTTATATATAAGTGATGAGTCACTAAATTCTACTCCTGAAACCAATATTACACTAATATCTTAACTAACTAGAATTTACATAAAAATTTGAAACAAACAAAAAAAGCTGAATATAAGAAAGCCAGACATAAAAGAATATATACTGCATTATTCCATTACTAAAATTTTCAAAAATTGCTAATAATAAAATTATGGCATGACTATGAAATGGGATATTATGCAGCTATTAAAACATTTAAATATATTGGAAAATGTTCATAATTTAATAAAGGACAGTGATATTTAAAAAAAAAGAGATAGCAGCTTTTGATATTTAGGTATCATTCTCTACAGAATGATAAAAAAATTTATAATTATAAGCATTTCCAATGTCATTAAATATTCCATCATATGACATTACCAAGTATTAGTTTATTACATCATCTAGGAAGAACATAAAGGAAAATATTTATAAAAATGAGAATCCCTATCATGTTCTAGGCCTTCACAAGCTCTCACAGGAAGAGATTTATCAGAATCACCTAGGAAGCTATTACAGAATACACCTGGTTGGAGTGTTTTACCATCACTACCCCACCCAACTCAGGTGTATATTTGGTGAGAGAAGCCATTGCAAGTAGACATGCACTATAAGAACTGGGTTTTTTAAGTCTTCAGGAAAAGAAAATATTAGTAGATGAATTAGTAAATTAGGATTTATTTTTTAAAAGATTTTATTCATTTATTTTTGAGAGAGAGAGAGCACAATCAGGGAGGAGGGGCAAAGGGAGAGAGAGAAGCAGACTCCCCGCTGAGCAGGGAGCCTGACATGAGGCTCTATCCTAGGACCCTGGGATCATGACCCGAGCCGAAGGCAGACGCTTAACTAACAAGTCACCCAGGGACCCCGTAAATTAGGATTTAAACAAAGAATGAGAAACGTTGGAAAAATTAATGTGTTGGGAAACAGAAAAGACATTTTATAGTTACATCTTAATAGATGTAGAAAAATCATGCAACAAAACTCAACAAATATTCATAAAAAAAAAACAACCCAGAACTTCAGCTGACCATAGATAAAAGGGAACTTTCTCAACATGATTAAGTACATCTACAAAAAAAAAAACTAAAGGGGGCATCTGGGTGGCTCAGTCAGTTAAGCGTCTGCCTTCAGCTCAGGTCATGATCCCAGGGTCCCGGGATCAGGTCTCACGTCTGGCTCTCTGCTCAGCCAGGAGTCTGCTTCTCCTTCTCCCTCTGCCCTTCCCCGCTGCTCATGTTCTCTCCCTCTCTCTCAAATACATAAATAAAATCTTAAAAAAAAAAAAAAGAACTAGTGTAACATCATACTTAAAGGTAAAAGAACAAATGCTTTCTAAAATGGCAGACGTGGTAAGAATATTCACTCTTGGAGCGCCTGTGGGTGGTGCAGTTGGTTAAGGGTCACCTCTCAGTTTCAGCTCAGGTCTGATCTCAGGGTCATGAGATCAAGCCCACTATCAGTCTCTGCGCTCAGCAAGGAGTCTGCTTGAGTTTCTCTCTCCATCTTCCTCTGCCCCTCTGCATGTTCTCTCTCTCTCTCTCACTAAAATAAATAAATCTTAAAAAAAATAAAAAGAATATTCACTCTTGCCATTTTTCATAATATGGTATTGGCTGTCTTACTTGATGCAATAAGAGAAGGAAGAAGATGAGTGACACGCAGACTATGAAGAAAGAAGTAAAACTGCCTTTATTCATAGACCTCATGATGATATATATATAGGATATCCTAAGGAAGCTAAAAGACAAACCCTACTAAAACTAGTAAGTGATTTAAGAATGACACTGGATACAGGTTAATATACAAAAATCAATTTCATTTCTATATACAAGCAATGGATAATTTAAAATTTAAAAATATATCATTTGGCTTTCAGACATCAGCAGGTTTCCGGTGGTTGACCCCTCACAGAAATATCAGTTTGAACAAAAATCTACACATGAAAATACCTTCACAAGAGCTAAGGATTCCAGGTGGGAATTATGGCACCTGGGTAGAGCAAAGAAATAAGAAAAGATGCATTGAGAGGGTAGGAAAGACAGTTTCACATTACTCCTGTCACTCCTTCCTCAAGACCAGGCAGTCCAGTACAGTGAGATATACCCTCCCAATGGGAGAAAGTAAGTGAAGCAAATACTCATCTTCACTGTAGACCCCAGGACTGGGCCCAACCCAATGATAGGTGGCCCCGTACTCCAGGCTGGTTCCCCTGGCCCCAGCTCCCAGACACACCCCAGTGCCAGAGGGACCCCTGAGGCCCCAGGTCCAGCAGAATCAGGGCCCAGGCCTGCCTTAGTAGACCTTGGCACTGGGCCAACCCCATGGACCCGGCTCTAGGACTGCCCCCCTAGGATCAGGCTCCAGGCCCATCCCCCCAATGACTTAGGCACCAGATTGGTCCCTTTGGACCAAAGCACAAAGCCTGCCCAGCTGCTGACCCAAGCACCAGATCTGCCTGACTAAGGATTCCAGCAGCAAACCCACCCACGGACATCACCAGACAACCCACCCAGGATCTCTGGATGGGCTGACTGGTGAAGGGCTTCCCCCACTGAAGCCAGCCTGCACTTTTTCAAAGGCCCATACATCAACATAAGGCCACAATGATCACAAATAAGGAAACAGGATACCACAAAAGTAAACTAATAAAGCTTTAATAACTGACCCTAAAGAAATGGAGATCTATGAACTATCTGACAAAGAATTGAGAATAATCCTCTGAAAGAAATTCAGTGAACAACAAGAAAACACAAATAGGAGCTCCTGGGTGGCTCAGTCGGTTAAGAGTCCATCTCTTGGTTTTGGCTCAGGTCATGATCTCATGGGTTATGAGATCAAGCCCTTCGTGGGGCTCCCCACTCAGTGGGGAGTCTGCTTGAAGATTTTCTCCCTCTGCCCCTCCCCACACTCGTGTGCATGCTCTCACTCTCTCTCTCTCTCTCAAATAAATAAATAAATCTTAAAAAAAAACACACACACACACACACAAATAGACAACAAAATTAGTGATTTCCTGGATATAACACCAAAAGCACAAGCACCAAAAGCAAAAATACATAAGTGGGACTTAACACCAAACTAAAAAGCTTCTGCACAGCAAAGAAAATAATTAGCAAAATGAAAAGGCAACTTACAGAAAGGAGAAAATACCTGCAAACCATATAGCTGATAAAGAGTTACTATCCCAAATGTGTAAGGAACTCATACAACTCAGTAGCAAAGAAAAAAGAAAAAGAAAAAATTTAAATTTAAATTTAAAAAGTGGGCAAAGGATCTGAATAGATATTATTCAAAAGAAGACATCCAAATGGCACACAGGTATTATGAAAATATGCCCAACATCCCTAATCATCAGGGAAATGCAAGTAAATACCTCAATGAGATAATACCTCACACATGTTAGAATGGCTATTATCAAAAAGACAAATGATAACATGTTGTTGAGATGTGGAGAAAAGAGAATCCTTGTATACCGTTGGTGGGAATGTAAATCGGTACAGCCGTTATGAAAATAGTATGGAGATTTCTCAAAAAAAATTAAAAATAAACCATATGATCTAGCAATCCCAATTCAGGAAAGAAAATGAAATCCAGAGGAAATAAAAATAGGATCTTGAAAGAGATATTTCACTCCCACGTTTATTGCAGTATTATTCACAATAGCCAAGGTATGGAAACAATCTAAGTGTCCATCGACAAAATGCATGGATAAAGAAGATGTGGTATAAATATACAATGAAATATTATTCAGCCATGGGATAGAAGGAAATCCTGCCATTTGTGACAACATGGATGAAACTTGAAAGCATGCTAAGTGAAACAAGTCACATAGAGAAAGACAAATACTGCATCATCTAAGTTATATGGGGAATCTAAAAAAAAGAAAGAAAAGAGAAAAAAGTCAAACTCATAGAACTAGAGAGTAGTGGTGGTTACCAGAGGCTGGGGGAGGTGGCAATGGGGAAATGAGGAGATGTTGGTCAAAGGGTATCAAGTTGCAGTTATGTAGGATGAGTTGGACTAGAGAGCTAATACATAGGCATGATGACTAGCCTTAATAATACTGTATTGAACACTGGAAATGTGCTAAGAGAGTAGATTTCAGGTGCACTCATCACACACAAAAAATGGTAATTATGTGAGGAGATGATATGTCCATTAGCTTGACTGTACTCATCATTTCACTATGGATGTGTATATCGACTCATCATGTTGTACACCTTAGATATATACAACTTTTATTTTTTTAATGTAAAGAAAGAATTTTAAATATCATTTAAGATCGTGTCAAAAAACATGCCTCAGGAAAAATTTAACAAACTATGTACAAGATTTATATGTTAAAAGCCACAAAATATTGCTGAGAGAAATTACAGACCTAAATAAGTTCAGAGATATGCCCTGTTATGGATCAGAACACTCAATATTATTAAGATGTCAGCTCTTCCCAAACTGATCTATAGATTCAACACAATATCAATCAAAATCCCAGCAATCTTTTTAAAAATGGAAATTGACAAACTGGTTCTTTTTTTTTTTTTTTTTTTTTTTTTAAAGATTTTATTTATTTACTTGAGAGAGAGAGAATGAGAGAGAGCACATGAGAGGGGTTAGGGTCAGAGGGAGAAGCAGACTCCGTGCCAAGCAGGGAGCCCGATGCGGGACTCGATCCAGGGACTCCAGGATCATGACCTGAGCCGAAGGCAGTCGCTTAACCAACTGAGCCACCCAGGCGCCCTGACAAACTGGTTCTAAATTTACATAGAAATACAAAGAATCTGGTTTAGCCAAAACAATTTGCAAAAAGAACAAAGTTGAAAGACTTTACCTGATTTCAAGACTTAACTAGAAAGCTGCAGTCATCAAGTCATCTGTGTGGTACAGACATAAAGATTAACAAATGATTATTGGATCAGAACAGAGAGTGCCAAGACACATAGACAAATGTGCTAAGGCAATTGAATGGGGAAAGCAAATAACTTTACAACAAATAATGCTGAAACAATTGGACGGCCATACAGGAAAAAATAAACCTTGATCCTTTCCTCGTACTATCCACAAAAATTAACTCAAGATGGATCATATGCTTAAATATAAAAGTTAAGACTGTAAAACTTCCAGAAGAAAACATAGGAGAAAATCATTGTGACTTTGGGTTAAATAATATTTATTATTTTTTTAAGATTTTATTTATTTATTTATTTGAGAGAGAGCATGAGCATGAGTTGGGGGAAGGCTAGAGGGAGAGGGAGAAGCAGGTTCCCTGCTGAGCAAGGAGCCCGATGAGGGGCTCGATTCCAGGACCCTGGGATCATGACTGGAGCCGAAGGCTTAACTGACTGAGTTACCCTGGCATCCCTGGGCAATTTTTATTGTACCTAAGTTTACCTCAGTAAATTAGATTTTTAAATTGGCACATAATTCTACCAAGATTATTGAAACATAAATACTCCACAAAGCATCCTATTCTGTTTATAATTAAACATAATACTTAAAAGTCTACATGAACTTTATGGGTAAAAATGAAAAAATGAGATTACTAGTTCAGTTAGATAAACCCCTGGGCAGTGGTATTGTTCATCCATCTTCACTGGTTGGAGGGACGGGGGTAACTATGAGGAAAAATACTGAAAAGAATTATGAACATAATCACTGCTCATCTTCTGAGTATCTTTTTACCAATAAATCAGAAGATAAGTTTTCCAATTACATATGATCTTTCTTAAGAGTTTGCTTGCATTACATAGCCATCTATGATCAAGGGAAATCCTATGTACTTCTTCAATATCCATAAATTAACATTCAGTGATAATTTTCTGAATCTAAAGATGATGATTTTACTGAACATATTTTGCTTAATAACCTTCACAGTCAGGCTCATTCTGAAACTAAAAAGAGTATTCGGTAAATTTAATAATAGCAATAATATTATCGTCTTCCAAATATATGTGTTGAGGCCAGTTGAAGATATCGTAAATGTGCTTTCCTAGAACAGCTGAGAATTAGGAAAAGCGCTCCAGCTTCTACATGGAGTAATACTCTACAGTAGACAGAAGTATACGTTCTAAAACACTAATAATTGTCCTTAAATAGTAGTCTCATTTTTCTTCAACTTAATCACAAAGCTCATAAAATTATACACAATACAAGGAAACAATAGAGGAAAAAGATGAAGAGAAAGGAACCTGGGCCATTCAGGTTAGTAATGGATGAGACCTTAGCAAATTTCCTTTTGCAGAGCTGGACCTTTCATTGAAATGAATTAATAATAATGCTATTCCATTGTCAAGAGTGGCAGGTGACCTCAACCTACTCCCTTTGGGACTTCCTGTGAAGTTCCTTTATACCTTCTCTAGGAAAATTCTAAAATGATTATTTCTTTTCCCCTCTACTGCTTTCCCTCCCTCTTCTCTCTCCCCTAAGATAGTTCTAAATTTTTTTCGTGTGCGTATCTAGATTAGGTTCCCTCTGGAGAGGAAGTATGCTGAACACATTTTGTATGTGGTGTAATTTTAATTCTTTGATAAGGGTGCTAAGCAATAATAACAGTCATGATGATAATAAGGGGCCAGGTTAGATAAGCATGTGGAATCTAAATTTGGAATGTAGGGGTTTCCTAGAGAAAGACAAGATAATGTTGCCTTATAGCTTAGTACATGTTGGGAGTAGCTTCTCAAAGTAGACATTTGCAACTGCCAGACTGATTTTAGCTCTCTGAGCATCTTTACAGCTCTTATCACTGAGCTTTGACAGAGGTATTAAGCTATGACAGAATAGATTTGGAGAATCTTACCACTTGTCTCTGCCTATAACAAACCAGGACAGGTTGAAGTGTTGGGCTAGCTACCCAAAAGAATCAGAACACAAATGCTAAGTCTTGATAAGAAAAAATAAAGTCAAGGGTGCTAATTGGAAGGAGGCCCAAAAGGCTAAACCCTGGCCCAAAGGAAAATTTAAAATCCTGTAAAGATTTAGCCCCTATTTTATGCTGAATCAATTTTGATTCAGTTTTTTAAATGGAAAAAAATGTCCTGCCTCTTCAGATTCCTGTGGTACATGGTTATTACCTAGAGATAGATAATATTCCAAAAAAAGATTGGCTAAGATGTTTTCAAGTGTACATGTCCTCTCCAGAGGCATCTTCTGGTCATCAAGTTACATGAATGAAACATCATATAATGACTCGTGGAAAAACACATCAGCTAGTCATGGGGATTATTACTGATATTTCTGCTGGCTTAAACCTTGTTTCAACCATCAGATGTAAGCCTTCTGTAAACAAGATCTGTGCCTGATAATGATTCTGTCCTCTATAATATCTGTGAGGGAGCCCTGGTCATAGCAGATGTTAACTATGGATTAATTCAAAATGTTAAATTTAACTTTGTGTATACAAACCACTCCCACCATACATTCATACAACAAACTAGGTTTTTAATAAATATTCTGTTCATTATAACACCAAAAGCCATATTTTTAAAAATTACATTATTTTATCTCTTTAAAGGCAAGAAAGCTTTTTATTTATTGCAGTCTTTAAAAAATGTTATTGTTTTATTAGTGCAACAGTATACATGTTCTTTTTTGAAAATTTAGAAAATAAAAATAAAAAAAGTAAAAACCACTCATAATTCTACCGCAGAGAGAATAACCAAATTATCTGATATTTTCCAAAAATATTTTCCAGTATTTTTTCTATGCTTTTATTTTTATGCTTTTTACATGGTAATTTTTTTTTTACCTAAGAATATAATCATATTTGCATATTACCATCAAAATTATCGCTAATTTTTACTTACAATGTTATTTTAAATAACAGCATAGTCTAGGGGCGCCTGGGTGGCTCAGTCGGTTAAGCGTCTGTCTTCTGCTCAGGTCATGATCCCGGGATCCTGGGATCGAGCCCCGTGTCAGGATCCCTGCTCAATGGGGATCCTGCTTCTCCCTCTCCCTCTGCCACCCCCCTCTGTCCCTTTCCCTGCTTGTGCTCTCTCTCTCAAATAAATAAATAAAATCTTTGAAAAAAAAAATAACAGCATAGTCTAACCAAGACTTATTAAACTCTACCTCATTACTGGACTTTTAAGTTGTTACTAATATTTCACTACTATATGTAATATGCTTTTGGAAGATCTGTTTCTAAAATGGAAGCTGTGAGCAGTGGGCAATAGAGATCAAATAAAATGTGAACTAACTTCACTACTCCAGAGGCCTTTCTCCTTTCTCCCAAGGCTGGCCCATCAACAGACCTTCTTTAAGAAAGATTTTTTAAAATTACGATTTAAATACTAAAAATAAGATCTAGAGCTTCATTTGCTTTCGTTCTCCATTCCTGTTGGACTCACCCAGTCATCTGCTTTACCTTAACTCATCGTTTTACTCATTCCTCCTTCCCAAAATTTAATTTCTCTCTTCACACTAATACAATGAGTTTACTTCATAAGAAGACCACTTCAAAGTCTATGCAATCTAATAATCCTGTGGCATTTTATTTTATTTTATTTTATTTTTTTAAGATTTTATTTATTTATTTTGAGAGAGAAAATGAGAGAGAGAGAGCACATGAGAGGGGGGAGGGTCAGAGGGAGAAGCAGACTCCCTGCTGAGCAGGGAGCCCAGTGTGGGACTCGATCCAGGGACTCCAGGATCATGACCTGAGCTGAAGGCAGTCGCTTAACCAACTGAGCCACCCAGGCGCCCAATCCTGTGGCATTTTAATCACATGTAGAAGATATACAATTGGACTGGATATTATCACTAGAACATTCTCTTGAGGAGTTAGGGGGAAGACCAAAAAGAACATCTTGATGAGATTCTGTTTGTTGGTACAAGCTTTGTGTTAAAAGCTTTATTCTTACTGATAGAAGCTCTGTAATGAGCTCAAATGAAATACTTCAGTAAATGTTATGTTAACTAGACTTACTACGGTGATCATTCTGCAATATATACAAATATAGAATCATTGTGTTATACATCTGAAACTAATATAATGTATGTCAATTACACCTTAAAAAAAAAAAAAGTTCAGTAAGGAGGAGAGATGACCTGTCAGTCTGTGTTGTTTTGGTCACATTAAGGCTCTCAAACGAATATAGTTTTTCCATGACCATTGAGAATAACAAGAGTTGACAATGGGGAAAAGGTGGGGAAGGAAATAAGTAGGAAATTGTGACAAATAGACACGAGAGCCAAGCTCCATTTTAAAGGTCAACAAATCCATTTAGATATTATGATACCTTGTCAGCTCCTAACACACTATAAGCTTTTAGTATTTATTTAATATTAACTGGGATTTTAAAAAGACCTTCCCACTCAGTTTTTATATATAGTTTTTTACGTAAAAATAAAGGCACAGAAACAAACAGTCCATGTTGTGTCAAATAAGGTCTGACCTACCTAATTCTGACAACAGTCCATTCCACAGTTAAAATCCCTCATCAACAATAATCCCTAAACTAGCAGCTGGCAATTTATGTCGCTCTCAATTTAAATGAAGCCAGCAGTCCTAATCCTCACCTTTAATTTAGGATTAAATAGTTTTCTAAGTGGGGGGTGCCTCTCCATGTTTTTAAAAGAGGATGATGCAATGGCGTACTCAAACTGGTTATGATAATTGGTCTTTAAGGGGTTATTGTTCAGGACAGATCAATTTTAACAGCATCTTGTATTTTCCTGGTATCTTTCAAACTCAAAGCTCTTCTCATAGTCGTACTCTTATGTCCATTTTCCCACAGTCCCTCCGAGGAAAGAGAAGAATGGAATAAAGCAGACGGGGAAACTGCAACACAGAAAGGGAAGAATTTAGCCACCCAGCCAGTGGTTAAACTGGCCTAGTATGTTCTTTGGTGTCCACATTAGAGCCTCCATGTAGACCACGTCACTGGATCTTACTGAATCTTAGCATGTTTCCTCCTCGTATTTACTGGTTAGAAAGAAACTCGCCTATTTCAAAGCCTACTTTATGAGAGGCCTGGGTGGCTCAGTTGGTTAAAGAATCTGCCTTCGGCTCAGGTCATGATCTCAGGGTCCGGGATCGAGTCCCACGTTGGGCTCCTTGCTCAGCAGGGAAGCAGGGAGCCCACTTCCCTGATTGCCTACCTCTCTCTCTCTCTCTGACAAATAAAAGTCTTAAAAAAAAATTTTTTTTAAAAAGCCCCTACTTTTCTGGGCAAAGAGCAAGTGTTAAGGGTGCTCTATTCATTCTCTTTGACTCATATGTGCTGTGGAAGCAGGGTAGAAATCGTGAGAGAGGAAACTAAATTCACACGTGAATTCTCAAAACAAAAACAAAAACCTATCTGGGTTCAAACCCTGTCACTTAATAGCAATTTAACTGTACAAGTTCCTGAGCCTCCCTCAGCCTTTTTTCTTGTCTATAAGATGGGGATGACAACAGTACCCACCTCAGAGGTTGTTAGGTCAAATAAATAAGTAAGTAGATACAAACAAATTCAGAATAGTCCCAGGCTGTTAGTTGTTATTGATATACAATTTGCATAAATCTTCTTAGGAGGGCCACAGCTGCATAAAATGGTAAATATGTATCAACCCTAAAATTAACTCCTTGTAATAATCCTCATTTCATTTTCTTTTTTTTTTAAGATTTTATTTTTAAGTAATCTCTACACCCAACGTGGGGTTCAAACTTACAACCCTGAGATCTGGAGTTACATACTCCATCAACTGAACCAGCAGGCCCCCATCTCATTTCCTTTTCTGATAAAGAGTACTACCCTGGTAAATTTTTTTTTTAAATGCCATAAGACATAGTGTCATTTTATTTTTATCAAGGCTTATTACAAAATCCCTCAGGTTATTTTTTTGGACAGGATGGAGAAATGTGAACTGAAAGGTATCAAAAGAATATTGGTGACATGCTGAAAGGAGGTCTTCAGGAACATGCCACACAACTCTGTTCTTTGCCTGTATTATTCAACAATTTAATCAGTGACTTCTACAAACACTAAAAGAAACAGGAACTAAATTTTCAGATGACATGAGGCTTGAAGAGACTGCCGATTAATACTGTATCAAACCAATATTTTAAAAGATCTCAATATTTTAAAAGACATGGACAATGAGTCAAAGTGATCAAAATAAAAGTTTACAGAGATAAATACAAAAGATCTAAACTTACATTTAAATAATCATCTGTACAAGCAAGCTTTGGAGATATTTCATTAACAACAACAAAAAAGAAAAGGAAGGAAGGAAGGTAGGAAGGAATGAAGTCCACTATTTGCCAAAATTGATAAGCTGAATGTTCATTTTTTAAAGAATATTTTATTTATTTATTTATTTGAGAGAGAGAGCGCATGGGTGGGGTGAGGGGCAGAGGGAGAAGCAGACTTCCCGCTGAGCAGGGATCCCAATGCAGGGCTCAATCCAGGGACTCCAGGATCATGACCTGAGCCGAGGGCAGACCCAACTGACTGAGCCACCCAGGTGCCCTGACAAGCTGAATATTCAAATGAACAAACATGAGATAAAAGAAACCTTAGAATTTATCAAATATTCAGTTCAGGAAGGTGATAGACCTATTATATTCCATAAATACCATGTAATAACTGGGGTGTACAGATACAGGCTTTAGACAGTTCTCAAACTCCCTGAACAGCCTATGCAAATGATGAGTTTTTTTGTCTACATTTTTTTTGAGTGTGCGTAGTTTTCACTGGAGTCCCACAGGTGTGTCTTTGACATCTCCCCCATCAAAGAAAAAGAGCTTAAGAACCACTAATCTATAATATGGTGTTCAGTTCTGAGCGCTATTTTTAAAGAAACTGATAAAACAAGTCCCAGTTAATAGAGCCCAGGATGGCAAAAGGCTTGGAAATCATGTCTTGTAAAAACAGTGGAAACCTAGGAAACATAGCATGGATAAGAGAATTTTGGGGGGGACGTGATAACATTCTTCAAATGTCTGAAAGGACTTGTGTGTGTAAAATGGATTAGATTTATTCTGTGTGGCTCCAAAGGGCAGAAGGGTAGAAGTTACTAGGAGACAGATTTCAGCTTAACATAAGCAAGAATTTGGTAATGATTAAAGCTGCCCTAAATTAGAATCAACTGTCCTGTGAGCCAGTGAACTCCTTGTTACAGGAAATGTTCAAACAGAAACTGGATGACTGATCTTCAGTCAGTGATATTGAAGGGAATTTCCACATTGGACAGTAGGTTAGTCTCGATGACCACTAAGGACTCTTTCAATTCTAAGATTTTTTGATTCCCTGATCCTTGTCAATGTTAGACAAATTCCCTAGCACCTCTCCCCACCATCCCCAAATAAAAAGGAGAAGTGTTTTTATCTACATTGTGGTTTTTTGGTTATATTTAATGAAGCATATAGAATATTATCTTCCTAGAAGAAAAAAATTGACTTAAATAGAATCATAAAACAGATAAATAAACTATGACCTAAGGAAACTAAATTATTTGTCCCAAGATTCTGACATTCTTTTACTAGCTAGCCATGTTAAATCTACAATATTCTTTTTAAGCTGGCAAATGCTTGTGGAATGCAGAAGGCTCAGTCCCAACAGGGATTTAATTTTCCTGATAATTTCCTTATAAAACCGGAGTATTGTATACCAACTCCTTTTCATAATTCAGGTTCAAATTAGAAAGTTTGAGGAGTCTTTCTCCTCTCTTGGCCTGCCTATCTTTTAGGATACTTATATATATGATAAAGGAGACAAAAGGATAAAGAAGCTTAGGGGAAAAAGTGTGGGGAGGGATGTTGGGATAAAAATTACTGTCTAAAACTTGAACTTTGGATTATCTTTGGATTTTGTTTTTCCATGTTATTCCTTCTCCCATTATCAGTTAACCTACAACAATGCATCACATATTTACTGAGAACCTACTATGCGTAAGGCATTTTGATCATCCAAATAGCCATCAAAGGGATTATAAAAACTGTGCTATGCCTCCACCATATTTGCATTAAGCTTAATAGAGCCTTGAAGAAGGTTAATGTTATGGTCAAAATATCTTTTGCTGTTGTTGTTACTGCCAGCACAAAATGGAAATAAACTGGTAGCTGGGTTCAAGTGTTTGTACAACACATACTGGGAATAAAACTAGCTCTGTTCATTCTAAATATTCAATAGGTGATTGAAAGATTAGTAAATTTCACAACTATGTATAAAATATTGGCAAATGACCAGGATGAATTTAGCAAGATGCTTAATTAGAAGAAAATAAACATAATGCAGACCTATAGCTAACATCATACTTAATGGTGAGAGACTAAATGCTTTCCACTAAGATCTGGAACAAAACAAAAATGTCTGCTCTTGCCAGTTCTGTTCAACATTGTCCTGGAGGTTCAAGCCAGGGCAATTAAACAAGAATGGATTGGAAAGGAAACCTATGTCTATTCGTAGATGATGTGATCTTATATATAAAAAATCCTAAGGAATCTACTAAAAAACTTAGAACTAGTGTCAAGTTTAGCAAGTTTACAAGATACAAGATCAATGTAGAAAAATTTAAAAAAGACTATCTATTATTGCATTCTCCCCCTGGAATTGTCCTAATCAGGGTTCAGGTCTAGCTGCAGATTGGTCTTCAATCCAAGATTTGTAATAATTTTTTAGAAAGTTAAGCCTTGGCAAGAGCTAAAATAATTTGGGTTATCTGCCCTTGACTTTATAGACATCTCCTTCTGTGGGGATGCAGAGGGAAAGGAGGGTCTAAGTGGAACTATGGCCTGCTTCCAATTAATGTCTGGGAAACAGGCTGAAGGTAAAGTCATGATCCCACTCTTCCTTCAGAGAGGGAGTTCTGATTGTGACATTTCTGTTTCCTTTCTGTCTTTCTCTTGGTTAGAGGAGGAAGAAGTGGAAAGTAATTTTGAATGCTGGTTGGTTCATATTACCTCCCTCTTACTTACTGTTTTTGTTTTTTACCCTCCCATTATTAGGGCAATAGCCCTTGGCCTGTCCTGAATGGGTATGGGCGGGGCTAGGTCCAGCAGGTGCCCTGAGGGAATAAACTAACTCCTTTCTTTTCTGGGGTGCGAATGCTCCCTACCGTATAGTTGACATGTTAGGAATTCTCTCTTTCCCTACCTATCTTCCCTCTAACAGCAGAATTCCTATCCTTCCTTCCTTCCTCAGTTAAGTATGTTGATCACCCTGTAATTCTATTATGTCAGAGTATGTGTGTGTATGGGGGGAAGGGGTTCTTTACACATTTTTGTGGTTTGTGGCTTTTTCTTCCACACATTAGTTCCCACCACCTCCTGTCCTGGGGCATTGGGATCACTGGGGAAGTGTAGTGCAGCTCACCACTGTCCTTTGTTTTGGAGATTATTATTTTGCCTAAGTAGTCCATCCTATACAGGTTGCCAGCTAACTGTGTATTCCCTTTGCCCCTATGGCTGCTGGTATAAATAAACTGCATCTCTCCATTGGTAAACAGTACTAATTAAAATTTTTAAATGATTTTATTTTTTTAATTTCAAGTTTTTATTTAAATTCCAGTTGGTTAACATATAGTGTAATATTAGTTTCAGGAGTAGAATTTAGTGATTCATCCTTACACACAACACCTAGTGCTCATCACAAGTGCTCTCCTTAATACCCATCACCCATTTAACCCATCCCCCCACCCACCTCCCCTCCAGCAACCCTCAGTTTGTTCTCTATAGTTAAGAGTCTGTCTTATAGTTTGCCTCCCTCTTTTTATTTTTATTTTTTTATATTTTATTTATTTATTTGACAGAGAGAGAGACAGCGAGAGAGGAACACAAGCAGGGGGAGTGGGAGAAGGAGAAGCAGGCTCCCCGCTGAGCGGAGAGCCCAACTTGGGGCTCGATCTCAGGACCCTGGGATCAGGACCTGATCCTAAAGCAGATGCTTAATGACTGAGCTACCCAGGTACCCTGCCTCCCTCTTTTAAAAGAATTATTCATTGGGCACCTGGGTGGCTTTATCGGTTAAGTGTCTGCCTTCGGCTCAGGTCCTGATCCCAGGGTCCTGGGATGGAGCCCCAGGTCAGGCTCCCTGCTCGGTGGGGAGCCTGCTTCTGCTTCTCCTGCTTGTACTCTCTGCTTCTCCTTCTCTCTCTTCTGCTTCTCCTGCTTGTGCTCTCTCAAGTAAATAAATAAAATCTTAAAAAAATAAAACAAATAAAGAATTATTTATTTATTTTTAGAGAGAAAAAATGTATGTGCAGGTGAGCGGGCTGGGCAGAATCTTCACAAGCAGACTCCTTGCTGAGCTTGATCCCCCAACCCATGAGACCATGACCTGAGCCAAAATCAATATAGAGCTTGATCCCACAACCCGTGAGATCATAACCTGAGCCAGAATCAAGAGTTGGACACTTCATCACCTGAACCACCCAGGCACCCCTGCCTCCCTCTTTTTAAAATGACTTAAAAAAAAAGATCAATATAGAAAAATCAGTTATATTTCTGTACAATAACAATGAACAAATTGAGAAAACAGTTTCATTTACAACAGCATCAAAAAGAATAAAATAATTAGGAATAAATTTAGCAAAAGAAGTGCAAAACTTACACACTAAAAATAATAAAACATTGTGAAAAGAAATCAAGGAAGACCTAAATAAATAGAAAGACATCCCATGTTCATTGACTGGAAGAGTTAATATTGTTAAATACAATACTCTCCAATTAAACTACAGGTTCACCATCATCCTTACCAAAATCTCTTGCAAAAATCGACAAGCTGATCTTAAAATTTTATGGAATCTCAAGGGAAGAGCAAACAATCTTGAAGAGCAAAGTTAAAGCACTTGCACTTCCTGATTTCAAAAACATACTACACAGCTACAATAATCAACATAGGGTAGAATTGGCATACAGATAAACATATAGATCAATGGAATAGAACTGAGAGTCCAAAAAATAATCTCTCATATTTATGATTAGTTGATCTTTTTTTATTTTTTATTTTTATTTTTTTATTTTATTGTTATGTTAATCACCATACATTATATCATTAGTTTTTGATGTAGCTGATTTTCAACAAGAATGCCAAGACCAGAGTGCCTGGGTGGCTCAGTCAGTTAAGAGCCAACTCTTGATTTCAGCTCAGGTCATGATCTCAGGGTCCTGAGACTGAACCCCATGTCAGGCTCCATGCTGGGCGTGGAGCCTGCTTAAGATTCTCCTTCTAGGGGCGCCTGGGTGGCTCAGTCGTTAAGCGTCTGCCTTCGGCTCAGGTCATGATTCAAGGTCCTGGGATCGAGCCCCGCATTGGGCTCCCTGCTCCGCGGGAAGCCTGCTTCCCCCTCTCCCACTCCCCCTGCTTGTGTTCCCTCTCTCTCTGTGTCTCTCTCTCTGTCAAATAAATAAATAAAATCTTAAAAAAAAAAAAAAAAAAAGATTCTCCTTCTACCTCTGCTCCCCTCCCCCACCACATGCACGCTCTCTCTCTTTCTCAAAAAAAAGAATGCCAAGACCACTCAGTGGGAAAGAATAGTCTTTTCAACGAACAGTCCCAGAACAATTGGATAGCCACAGGCAAAAGAATGAAATTGAATATCTACTTCACACCACACACACAAATTAAATCAAAATGGACCATAAACCCAAATGGAAGAACTAAATCTATAAAACACTTACTAGAAGAAAACATAGGAGTGAATCTTTGTGACCTTTAGTTAGGCAAAGATTTCTTATATATGACACCAAAAGCACAAGCAACAACAAAAATAGGTATATTGGACTTCACTGTTGGTAGGAATGTAAAGTAGTGGAGCTGCTTTGGAAAACTGTCACTTCCTCAAAAAGTTACACGCAGAGTTATGATGCAATTCCTGCAATTCCAGGTGCAATTAGGCTATTTATATATTTGATAAATGGAGATCAGAAGGATAAAGAAGTTTATAAAAATTCCACATCAAGGTGCATAGCCAAGAGACATAAAACCTATAACCACACAAAAACTTGTACATGAATGTTCATAGCTGCATTATTCACAATAGCCAACAAGTAGAAACTATTCAAATATCCATCAACTAATGAATGGATAAATGAAATGTTGCCTATTCACACAATGAAATCTTATTTGGGCATAAAAAAAGGATGAAGCACTAATACATGTACAATATGGATGAACTTTGAAAACATTATGGATAATATGCCATTAATTCCAGCCAGTATAGTAATCATTCTCATACATTATAGTTTTCATTTCTAGAAGTTCAATTTGGGCCTTTAAAAATATCTTTCATGTCTCTATTTGATATACCTGATATTTCCTCTAGCCTTTTGAACCTACGGAGTAGAGTTATAACTATTGTAATGTTCCTGTCTGTTAATTCTTTTTTTCTTTAAGACTTTATGTATTTATTTTTATTTTAGAGAGAGCGCCAGTGGCGGTAGGGGCAGAGGGGGAGGGCAAGGGAGAGGGAGTGAGCGGGCTGGGCACTCAATGCTGAGTGCTGAGTCCGTCGCCAGGCCTAATCCCATGACCCTGAGATCACGACCTGAGCTAAAACCAAGAGTCAGGCACTCAACTGACTGAGCCACCCAGGCGCCCCATTGCCTGTCAATCCTAACATCTGCATCACTTCTGGGTCAGTTCAATTAATTACTTTCCCCATTATGGTTCATATTTTCCTGCTTCTTTGGATGTCCAGTAATTTTTTATTAATGCCATTCTTTGTGAATTTACCTTGTGGAGTGCTGGATATTTTTGTAGTTCCATAAATATTCCTGAGTTTGTTTTGGAGCACAGTTATTTAGGAACAGTTTGATCCTTTCAAGTCTTGCTTTTAAAACTTGTTAGGCAGAAGACAGTCTCTTCAATAAATGGTGCTGGGAAAATTGGACAGCCACATGCAGAAGAATGAAACTCGACCATTCTCTAACACCATTCACAAAGATAAACTCAAAGTGGATGAAAGACCTCAATGTGAGACAGGAATCCATCAAAATCCTAGAGGAGAACATAGGCAGTAACCTCTTTGACATCGCCCACAGCAACTTCTTTCAAGACACATCTCCAAAAGCTAGTGAAACAAAAGCAAAAATGAACTTTTGGGACTTCATCAAGATAAAAAGCTTCTGCACAGCAAAGGAAACAGTCAACAAAACAAAGAGGCAACCCACAGAATGGGAGAAGATATTTGCAAATGACACTACAGGTAAAGGGCTGGTATCTAAGATCTATATAGAACTTCTCAAACTCAACACCCAAAAAACAAATAATCAAGTCAAAAAGTGGGCAGAAGATATGAAAAGACACTTCTCTGAAGAAGACATACAAATGGCTAACAGACACATGAAAAAATGTTCATCATCATTAGCCATCAGATACTACCTTACACCAGTTAGAATGGCAAAAATGGACAGGGAAAGAAACAACAAATGTTGGAGAGGTTGTGGAGAAAGGGGAACCTTCTTCCACTGTTGGTGGGAATGCAAGTTGGTACAGCCACTTTGGAAAACAGTGTGGAGGTGCCTCAAAAATTTAAAAATAGAGCTACCCTATGACCCAGCAATTGCACTACTGGGTATTTACCCCAAAGACACAGATGTAGTGAAAAGAAGGGCCATATGCACCCCAATGTTCATAGCAGCAATGTCCGCAATAGCCAAACTGTGGAAAGAGCCGAGATGCCCTTCAACAGATGAACGGATAAAGAAGATGTGGTCCATATATACAATGGAATATTACTCAGCCATCAGAAAGGATGAATACCCAACTTTTACATCAACATGGATGGGACTGGAGGAGATTATGCTAAGTGAAATAAGTCAAGCAGAGAAAGTCAATTATCATATGGTTTCACTTATTTGTGGAACATAAGGAATAGCATGGAGGACATTAGGAGAAGGAAGGGTAAAATGGGGGTGGGGAATTGGAGGGAGAGATGAACCATGAGAGACTATGGACTCTGAGAAACAAACAGGGTTTTAGAGTGAAATCATGTGGTATTTGTCTTTGGCTGAATTATTTTGCTTAGTATTATATGCTCTAGATCCATCCATGGTATTACAAATAGCAAGATTTCATTCTTTTTTTACAGCTGAATAATATTTCAGTCTGTGTGTGTGTGTGTGTGTGTGTGTATGTGTGTTTATCTCATATTTTCTTTATCCATTCATCTATCAGTGGACACTTTCACTCACATTCATGTGCTGGTGAGTATTCTGTTGAATACTTGAAAGGGACCTTCTGAAGATCTCTAGATTTTTGTTGTTGTTGTTAGTCATTTTTCTCTCTGTGCATAGCTGTCTCCTATCTGGTATTCTACCTTACAAACTCTAGCTGTCTTGATCTCCCTAGACTCTCTGCTCCATCTCCTCACCCCAGGGAATTTGCCAGGCTCTACCTAGATTCCACTTTTCTGTGCCACCATCTGGAAATTTTCTCAAGGCCGTAAGCTGGGCAATCATAGGGGCTTAACCTCATTTATTTCCCATCTCTCAGGGTTCATTGTTCTTTATGGCCTGATGTGCAATGTCCTGAAAATAGTTATTTAAAAAAAACATTTTGTCTAGGTTTTTAGTTGTTTTGGGTGAAAGGATAAATTTGGCCCTTATTATTCCATCTTCATAGGAAGTGGAAGTCCTCACTCATGTGAATTTAGCAAAACCATAGAATTAATTGGCTCACATCATATAACCACAGAAACGAAGAATCTATACTAGCCTTAGGGTTGACTGGATCTATTGACTCAAATTATACCAGAATACCTTTTCTTTCTCTCTCCCTCCATCTTTCAATCTCATTTCTACTTCTATACATTGACCACATTCTAGTGGAGGACATGCTCAGTGTCAGCTCTAGAGCTGACCCCGACAGCCAACATGCCAAGGACTAAGAGGAAACTCCTTTTCTATCTCCAACTTGGATAATTCTGTGGAAGGAGTGACCTGACTAGGTTACATCCTATGTCTATGTACCAACCACTAAGACTTGGAGGGTACATTATAAAGAATTACCCAACAAACAACAAAAAATACATATCATCTACCTTACCATTGTATACATAGGTATAGGCATTTCAAAGAATTCTCTTAGAACAACTTCCTAGAAATTGCTGTGTCAAATAAATAAATAAGATCTTTTAAAAAGGGCGGGGAGTGCCTGGGTAGCTCAGTTGGTTAAGCCTTCAACTCTTGGTTTCATCTCAGGTCATGATCTTGCGGTCGTGGGATCCAGCCAGCCCCATGGGCTCTGTACTCAGCAGGGAGTCTGCTTCAGATTCTCTCTCCCTCTCCCTCCTGCCCTCTTGCTCTCACTCTTGCTCTCACTCTCAAATAAATACATAAAATCAAAGAAATTGCTGTGTCAAAGGTTCAGAAAAAGGTTTTTTCATAATTGTCAACTTTCCCAGCAAAAAGTTTATACCATTCTACCCTCCCATCAACACTGGATATTAGTTTTCATTGTTGCAAAGCTGACAGGTGAAAATGGTATTTCACTGTGCTTTTAATTTGCAGTTCTTTGCTTAGTCCTGGAATCAAATATTTTTTAACAGACATTCATTCAGGGCGCCTGGGTGGCTCAGTCATTAAGCGTCTGCCTTCAGCTCAGGTCATGATCCCAGGGTCCTGGGATCGAGCCCCGCATGGGGCTCTCTGCTCAGCAGGAAGCCTGCTTCTCCCTCTCCCACTCCCCCTGCTTGTGTTCCCTCTCTTGCTGTGTCTCTCTCTGTCAAATAAATAAATAAAATCTTTTAAAAAAAAAAAAACAGACATTCATTCATGCAGTGGATATTTACTGAGTGCCAACATGTGACAAGTACTGTTCTAGACACTAAATATTTATTAGCCTTTTGTATTTTTTATGTTGGGACTTGCTTATCCTTTGGTCATTTTTCTACTGAGACGTGTGTCTTTTTCTTACTGATCTGTAAGAATTTCTTACGTAATAATGATATCGATTCTGTCACATAAGTAGCAATATTTTAAAATTTAAGTCATCTGGGGGCGCCTGGGTGGCTTAGTTGTGAAGTGTCTGCCTTCAGCCCAGGTCATGATCCCGGAGTCCTGGGATCGAGCCCTGCATTGGGCTTCCTGCTCCGCGGGAAGCCCGCTTCTCCCTCTCCCACTCCCCCTGCTTGTGTTCCCGCTCTCGCTGTGTCTCTCTCTGTCAGATAAATAAATAAAATCTTAAAAAAAATAAAAATAAAAATAAAATAAAATTTAAGTCATCTGTCTTTAATTTTGTTTTTGACAAGTTTTTGATGTACAGCTTTTTAATATATTTGGGTCAGATCCTTTATGGTTTCTCCCTTTGATGATGACACAGTCTCATTTTTTAGCTGGTTACATTTCACATGTTAGCCAGTTTCTGTTCAAGATTCACCAAATGGTATGTAAAAATCAGCTTTTGGTACAGATCTCTTCTAGAGCTTAATCTTAGCCTGCTTTGTATAAGACTCCCAGGGCTGCAGGCAGCAATTCAAAACATGGTTTCTCCCAAAAGGCTAATTAAGAGAGGGAGTACATCTGCTGTGTTCACCAAATTCATCACAGACTTGGGTTATAAACTGATGTTCTGGTTGATGATGTTCTCTGATTATTAATTTAGAAAAATCTATAAATAATGATATTAATAACTTAGGTAGCAACACATTCACTTTTCATCTAGAACCTTTTAAATTTTGGCTTGCTCTGATCTGATAGCTAATTTATTTCCTGGTAGTCCCAGGAGAAAAGCAAGAACAACTGCACCCACAAATGTAGATTGCAAAAGCTGCTTCTCTTATATAAACTCATTTAGCTAAAACAGAGATCCTCCTACCTTTTAATCAAAATTAACTTGCATATTCAGTAATAATAATAGCTGGAACATGAAGACTATGGCTTCTTGGCTGTGTTAGAAGGGGCCAGCTGGGGTGTGCTGGCAGTTTTCCAGCCCCAAATATAATTTTTTTTATAACCTATGAAATACACAAAACTTTCCTTCTATCTTTTGTTTGGCAAAAGTGGAGTTCAATCGAACTTTCTGCAATGATGAAATATTCTATATCTATGCTGTTCAAAATGGTAACCATTAGCCACATGCATGGCTATTAGGCTCTTGAAATGTGGCTAGTAAGACTGAGAAATTAAATTTTAAATTTTTTATTAAAGTTTAATTAATTTAAATTTAGATAGCCAAATGTTCAGTGTTATAGAGTTAGCAAGTAAAAATATAGGATATCCAGTTAATTATTTTTTTAAAGATTTATTTATTCATTTATTCTTGGGAGAGAAAGCCAGCGCAAGCAAGGGGAGAGGCAGAGGGAGAGCGAGGGGGAAGGAGAGAAGCAGACTCCCTGCGGAGTGTAGAGCCCAACGGAGGGCCCAACCCCACGACCCTGAGATCATGACCTGAGCCGAAATCAAGAGTCAGATGCCCAACCATCTGAGCCACCCAGGCACCCCAGGATGTCCAGTTAATTGTTAATTTCAGATGAGCAACAGATAATTTTATAGTTGAGTGTATCCCAAATAATTCATGAGACACACATTAAAAAAATTTTCTGTATTTATCTAAAATTCATATTTAACTGGGTGTCTTATATTTTATGACTAGTGGCTACCATATTAGACAATGCAGGTATGGATGGATTGTCTTGTTTCTTTAAAAGTTCTTCAAAACTACTCAGAAACTCCTATAGGATTAAATCAAGGAGGAAAAATGGTTATGGTTGTGTTTTGGCAAGAAAAGATAGCCTGACATTTTTAGTTAATTGAAGTATAGTTGACATACAGATTATATTCGTTTCATGTATACAAAATAATGATTTGACATTTGTATACATTGTGAAATGATCACCACAATAAGTCTAGTTACCATACAAAGTTAAAAAAAATTTTTTTGTCTGTTGAGAACTTTTAAGATTTACTTTCTTAGCAACTTTTTTTAAAAAAAGATTTTATTTACTTTTTTGAGAGAGAGAGTGAGCACGAGCAGAGAGAGGAACAGAGGGAGAGGGAGAAGCAGACTCCCCGTTGAGCAGGGAGCACAATGAGGGACTCAATCCCAGGACTCCGGAATCATGACCTGAGCCAAAGCAGATGCTTGACCGACTGAACCACCCAAGTGCCCCTTTTTAGCAACTTTCAAATTTGCAATACCATATTAACTATAGTCACCATGCTGTACTTTACATCCCCATGACTTATTTATTTTATAACTGGAAGTTTTTATCTCTTGATTCCTTTCACCCATTTTGCCTATTACCTTATCCCCCTCCCCTCTGGCTACCAATCTGTTCTCTGGATCTGTGAATTTTTTTCTTTCTTTCTTTGTTTTTAGATTCCACATATAAGTGAAATCATATGATATTTGTCTTTCTCTGACTTATTTCACTTAGCATAATGCCCTCAAGGTCCATGTCCATATGTTGTTGCAGATGGCAAGGTATCATTCTCTTTTATGGCTGAGTACTATTCCATTACATATATATATATGTGGTATATATAATATAATGTGGTATATCTAAAAAAGATACGATATATCACACATACACACACATACATATTAATCACATTTTCTTTATCCATTCCTCTATCAATGAACATTTAGGTTGTTTCCATAACTTGGTAAATAATGCTACAATGAACATGGGGGTTTATATATCTTTTCAAATTAATGTTTTCACTTTCTTTGAATACCCAGAAGTGGAGTTGCTGAATCAAATGGTAGTTCTATTTTTAATTTTTTGAGGAACCTCCATACTGTTTTCCACAGTGGTTGCACCAATTTACATTCCCACCAGCAGTGCACAAGGGTTCCCTTTTCACCACATCCTCGCCAACACTTGTTATTTGTTGTCTTTTTGATAACAGCCATTCTGACAGATGTGAGGTGATATCTCACTGTGGTTTTGATTAGTAATGTTCAGCATCTTTTCATGTGCCTGTTGGCCACTCGTATATCTTCTTTGGAAAAATGTTTATTAAGATACTCTGCCCATTTTTAAATCAAATTTTTTGTTCCTTTGTTATTGGGTATATGAGTTCTTTATACATTTTGGATATTAACCCCTTAATGGATATTGATTTGCAAATATGTACTCCCATTCAGTACGTTGCCTTTTCAATTCGTTGGTGGTTTCCTTTGCTATGCAGAAGCTTTTTAGTTTGCTGCAGTCCCAATTATTTATTTTTGCTTTTGTTGCCACTGCCTTTGGAGTCAGACCCAAAAATATATGTCACTCAGAGTGATGTCAAGGAACTTACTGTCTGGTTTCTTCTAGGAGTTTTATGGTTTACGATCTTACATACACTTTTATATCTATTTTGAGTTAATTTTTGTGTTTGGTGTAAGATGGTGGTCCAATATTCTTCTTTTGCATGTGGTCTCCAGTTTTCCCAATACCATTTATTGACGAGGCTGTCCCTTCCCCATTGTATATTCTTGCTTCCTGTGTCATAAATTAATTGACCATATATGCTGGGTTTATTTCTGGGCTCTCTATTCTGCTCCTATGTGTCTGTTTTTATGCCAATTCTATACTATTTTGATTACTAAAGGTTTATAATACAGTTTGAAATCAGGGAGGATGATGCTTTTGTTTTTCTTCCTCAAGATTACTTTGGCTATTTGGGATTTTGTGTGGTTTCATACAAATTTTAGAATTGTTTATTTCTGTGAAAAATGCTGTTGGAATTTTGATAGGGATTGTATTGAATTTTGGGCTACTTTGGGTAATATGGACGCTTTTACAAAATTAAGTCTTTTAATCCATGAGTGTAAGATACCTTTCCCTTTATTTGTGTCTTCTTTAAATTCTCTCATCAATGTCTTATAGTTTGCAATATATATCTTTCACCTCCTTGGTTAAATTTATTCCTAGGTATTTTATTCTTTTTGACGTAATTGTAAATGGGATTGTTTTCTTATTTTCTCTTTCTACTAGCTTATTGTTAGTGTATAAAAACGCAACTGATTTTGCATATTGATTTTGTACCCTGCAGCTTTACTGAATTTATAGTTCTAACAATTTTTTGTGGAGTCTTAAAGGTTTTCTACATATAAAATCATGTCACCTGCAAAGAGCGATCCTTTTACTTCTTCCTTTCCAATTTGGATGACTTTTGTTTATTTTTCCTGCCTAATTGCTCTGGCTAGGACTTCCAATACTATGTTGAATAAAAGTGGCAAGAGTGGGCATCTTTGCCTTGTTCCTAACCTTAAGGGGAAAACTGTCAGCTTTTTGCTGTTGAGTATGACATTAGCTGTGGACTTGTCACATATGGTCTTTATTATGTTGAGATACATTCCATCTATATACACTTTGTTAAGAGTTTTTATCATAAATTTATGTTGAATATTGTCAAATGCTTTTTCTGCATTAGCTGAAATGATTGTATGATTTTTATCCTTCATTTGGTTAATGTGGTGTATCATGTTGATTGATTTGTGGATGTTCAATCATCTTTGCATCCCTGGAATAAGTCCCATTTGATCATGGTGTTTGAACCTTTGAATTTATTGTTGAATTCAGCTTACTAATATTTTGTTGAGGGCTTTTTCATTTATGTGATCAGTGATATTGGCCTGTAATTCTTTCTTCCTTCCTTCCTTCCTTCCTTCCTTCCTTCCTTCCTTCCTT